>NW_026040069.1:5000-178702 GCF_023375975.1 Astyanax mexicanus
ATAACAAGAAGTTCTGTGATAAAAGAATCCCTTTTTGGATATGTATATGGTGGTGTGTACTTGTTGATGGGTAGAGGACGGGGACGGGGACGGTGGTGTGTACTGGTTGGTGGGTGGAGGACGGGGGTGTGTACTGGTTGGTGGGTGGAGGACGGGGGTGTGTACTGGTTGGTGGGTAGGGCACGGGGACAGGGACAGAGACGGGGGGACTGTACTGGTGAGAGTGGGAAAGTGCAGATGTGATCAGATTAACCTGCTTTCAGCTCGACCTCGAGTTCACTCTCTTTCATTCAGAGAGCAGCCATCCCATAATCCCCTGCTCTCCTCTCCACCATCTGTCCTCTAATCCCGCTGTCCTTCATCACGCTCGTCTGCGGCGTGACGCAGCACAGTGGTGAATCTGCTGGAGGTGATCAGTCTCTCACCTTCACCTATATTCACCTACACTCACCTATATTCACCTACAATCACCTATATTCACCTACACTCACCTATATTCACCTACAATCACCTACAATCATCTATATTCACCTACACTCACCTATATTCACCTACAATCACCTATATTCACCTACACTCACCTATATTCACCTACAATCACCTATATTCACCTACACTCACCTATATTCACCTACAATCACCTATATTCACCTGCACTTACCTATATTCACCTACACTCACCTATATTCACCTACAATCACCTACAATCACCTATATTCACCTACACTCACCTATATTCACCTACACTCACCTATATTCACCTACAATCACCTACAATCATCTATATTCACCTACACTCACCTATATTCACCTACAATCACCTATATTCACCTACACTCACCTATATTCACCTACAATCACCTATATTCACCTACAATCACCTATATTCACCTACAATCACCTATATTCACCTACAATCACCTATATTCACCTGCACTTACCTATATTCACCTACACTCACCTATATTCACCTACAATCACCTACAATCACCTATATTCACCTACACTCACCTATATTCACCTACACTCACCTATATTCACCTACAATCACCTACACTCACCTATATTCACTACAGTCTGATACTCTGTGCTCTAGACTCTGATATCAGATTTATTTGAGATTAATCATAGAATAAAGTGTAGAAATCAGTTCACACTGCTGACACATACAACACTATACACCACTATTCTCAGCTGCTGATATCATTTTAAATATTTTAGTTATATTTGCTTATAATATTTTAAAATGACACCTTTAAATTTAAGATCATCTACTTTTACATTTATGTTGAAATCTCCTTCAATCTTAAAGGTTCTGTATGGATCCTGCAGCACATTTACCCACAGATGTTGCTACAGCTGGGCCTGTAGATCCTGTAGCTCTACACTCGTAGGTTGAGTCCCAGAATCCCTCGCTGTGTGTGTGAACATTATCCTGCTGAAAGGATAGAAGCTCCTGTAGAAGCTCCAGGTTTCTTATTGAAGACTGATACAGAATCTGTAGTCCAGAACTCTGACTTTTCCCGTCAATGGACAAACTCCTATTCTGAACAACAACAATTCCCAGCATGCATCTGCCAGTGTCACATGTCCAGATTTAGCCAATCACACCTTATTGCTTCCTTATTGTTCTTACACTCATCATCCCTGAAGTTCTATATTGTTTTCAGCTGTTGTTATTATCTTGTGTTTATAGACCGGTTTGTTTGTAATGCTTGTGGATAATTGTTGCCTTTGTTTATCAGTTTTACTGAGTGTTTTATTCTGTTTTTATTGTTTAATTGTATGATCTGTATTTTTTTCTCTGCACTTCTGCTTCGATTTTTTCCATGTTTTCTGTTTTTTGGCTCATGGTTATTGTTCTGGTTTGTGGTTTGGGTCTGATGATTCTTGCTTGTATTTTGATACGTTCTCTGTTTTTTCCCCTTGTATTAAAACCTTGTTCAGACTCTAGTCTGTTGCGCTACACTGCTAATGGAGACGGTGTTGTCTGGCTGATCGATGGCCTAAATGGTGGAAACACTTCACGGGTAATTTACCGCTGTTCTGTGGCTGTTTTGATTGTTTTTTTATTGCTCTGAAAGTTTAATGCACTATTCTTAAACTGAAGATATTAAACTGATAGTGACTCTGACTTTTCTCAGAGCTGTGAAAATAAATCTACCTCCTTCACTTTAAATCACTTTATATAAAGAAAGAGTGAAAGAATGAACAGTAGGAAAAGAGTCTAGAGACTCGTCTCCTGCAGTTGTCAGTGAGATCACTCCTCCAGCAGTAGTGAACCGAGAGAAATGAGTGTGAAGCTCCAGCAGTCTCTGGTCAGTCATGCTGAAAGTTTTATGAAGAAGAGACTCATAAGCCTCAACTTTAATGCAGATATGGAGTAATTCTGAAAGCAGGGAAGCAGAAACACTGAGTTCCAGTAAATTTCCTCCACTGCAGCTCCGCTCTCGGGATTATTCACCACCGGCTTCAGGAGGTCCAATCACTACAGTGCTTCTGATTCTGGAGGTTCTTCTAATCAAATCGAATCAAATTTATTTGTATAGCGCTTTTTACAACTGATTTTGTTACAAAGCAGCTTTACAGAAACATGATCACAGAACAAAGAATCAGATTAAACATTAAACATAGAAAATACAGAATACAGAACCCCCAGTGAAAAATTCCCTCAGAGCTGCAGGAGGAGGAAGAAACACTGGAAGGAACCAAATTGGCGTTGTTCCCTCCAGGTGGGTACAGTACAGTAGATGGCGCTCTCTCCCCTCATCATTCCTAGTGTCTGTGAGCTGATGTGTCAGAACCGAGTCGCTGTGCTTTCCTCCGAGTGTTAGCGCCGTGATGCTACTCGACAAAAGAGGTTCAAAAAGAGGCGGAGTCTGACTTCACATGTGTCGGAGGAGGCGTGTGCTAGTCTCCACCCTCCTGGTGTTGGAGCATCACTTGTAGTTGACTTTTTTTTTTGGGATTCTTTTCTTGAAGTTATTATAAGTTTCCTGTTCTTTAAGAGCAGAATAGAGAACCGTACTCAGTGTATCTGATAACTCTGTACAGGTTTTTTTAGCCTGTAGAAGAACAGCAGTGAAAATGTCGTGTTTTTAGAGGGAGGACGGGTTTCTCTGCTCAGAGCGAGAGGAGATAATTAAACCCAGTCAGAAACAGGATTCAGAAGAGAGAAGACCCGAACTCAGAGATCAGAGATCAGGATGATCCTCCAGACCTGCAGGCTGTTTTTGGGCTGATGAAAATCCTCTCAGCTGCTTGTTGGAGAGACGAGTTAAAACCTCTTATATCCGCTGGAGAACCCTTCACCCCTCAGACTCATCCTCCTGTTACACTCCGACAGAGAGGGGATGGAGGAGACGGAGGGGATGGAGGAGATGGAGGGGATGGAGAGAGATGGAGGGGATGGAGAGAGATGGAGGGGATGGAGAGAGATGGAGGAGACGGAGGAGATGGAGAGAGATGGAGGAGATGGAGGGGATTGAGGGGATGGAGAGAGATGGAGGGGATGGAGAGAGATGGAGGGGATGGAGAGAGATGGAGGGGATGGAGAGAGATGGAGGGGATGGAGAGAGATGGAGAGAGATGGAGGGGATTGAGGGGATGGAGAGAGATGGAGGGGATGGAGAGAGATGGAGGGGATGGAGAGAGATGGAGGGGATGGAGAGAGATGGAGGAGACGGAGGAGATGGAGAGAGATGGAGGAGATGGAGGGGATTGAGGGGATGGAGAGAGATGGAGGGGATGGAGAGAGATGGAGGGGATGGAGAGAGATGGAGGGGATGGAGAGAGATGGAGGAGATGGAGGGGATGGAGAGAGATGGAGGGGATGGAGGGGATGGAGAGAGATGGAGGGGTGGAGAGAGATGGAGAGAGATGGAGGGGATTGAGGGGATGGAGAGAGATGGAGGGGATGGAGAGAGATGGAGGAGATGGAGGGGATGGAGAGAGATGGAGGGGATGGAGGGGATGGAGAGAGATGGAGGGGATGGAGAGAGATGGAGGAGACGGAGGGGATGGAGGAGATGGAGGGGATGGAGGGCTGGAATAATGAGGAGGTGAAGGGAGTTTATGGGGCTGATTTTTAGATGTTGAACCTGCAGAAAACCAGTATCTCCACTCAGCAGAATAATGGAGTGTAACAAGTATTACAGTAGTGCTGCTGCTGCTGTCAGAGTTTTACATCAACGTTACAACGTTTGAAGTATTTCAGTATTTTATCATTAAAAATGACAAGAAACAAAAGTATCTCAGCGGGAATCTTCCTCTACAGCCAGACTGCAGATAAAATAACCAATTATCTGTTAAAATCTTATTCCACCTAAATCATTTATTGATCATGTGATAATTTGCACAGGATTAATTTAGAGTTGCTGAGTTAACGAGTTCACCAGTTTGATGAGTTGTTGATTTGATGAGTTTTTGATTTGATGAGTTACAGGGGAAAGTGGACAGACAGAAATACAGGAATATTATAACAAAAATAGATAAATAAAACAAAATGCAGAAAATAAACACAAGAAACATAAAAAAACAATTAATCAAGAATGGAATAACTAATTAACAAAGATCACCCATAGTCAAAGTCAAAGTGGTTTTTATTGTCATTTCAGCTATATACAGAGTACACAGTGAAACGAAACAACGTTCCTCCAGGGACCATGGTGCACATAAACACAGTGTAGACAGAACAATAGTGCAACAGTACAAAAGTGCAGACAGACAATACAACACCATACAGACAAAGAATAATAAATAACAAGACAGTGTGCAAATTATGCAGTGTGCAAAAAAGACCAGTGAGGTATAAGGGTTTTTAGTGCTTTCCATTTTCTGGGGTAAGTGGGGTAAGAGTGTGTGTGCATGTACAGAAAAACCATCAGTTCAGTCTCTGCAGTTGAGGAGTCTGATGGCTTGGGGGTAGAAGCTGTTGCAGAATCTGGTCGTGCTGGACCGGATGCTGCGGTACCTTCTTCCCGAAGGCAGGAGGGAGAACAGTTCGTGTGAGGGATGAGTGGGGTCATTCACAATGCTGGTTGCTTTGCGGATGCTGCGGGTGGTGTAAATGTCCGTGATGGAGGGGAGAGAGACGCCGATGATCCTCTCAGCTGTCCTCACAATACGCTGGAGGGTCTTGCGGTCAGAGACGGTGCAGGTCCCAAACCAGGCAGTGATGCAGCTGCTCAGGATGCTCTCAATGGTCCCTCTATAGAAGAGTGTGAGGATGGGTGGAGGGAGACGGGCCTTTCTCAGCTTCCGGAGGAAGTAGAGACGCTGCTGGGCTTTCTTGGCTGTAGAGCTGGTGTTCAGGGTCCAGGTGAGGTTATCTGCTAAGTGGACACCAAGGAACTTGGTGCTCTTAACAATCTCCACAGAGGACCTGTCGATGTTGAGTGGAGAGTGGGTGTGTTGTGCTCTCCTGAAGTCATACATAGTATAGTTACACACAAAAGACTCTACGAGGAAACACTGAAACAAAGGGGCTTATATATACGAGGAGGCTGAGGAACACCTGGGGAGGAAAACAAGAGGGCGGAGTTACAAACAAGACACAAGTTGACAACACTAATGGATAGGGCGGGGCTAGGGCAGAGACAGGGCAATAACACAGGACCATGTGCTTGAAGAGCAGGACAGAAACAGAAAGAACAGAAAAGGAAACACACAAGACACACAAAAACTCCCATAATTCACCTGGTCATTCACACAGTGTTTAATCAATCATTCACAAGGTCTTCACTTAGCAGATGTTAAATCAGTGTTTCATCAGAGTTAGTAAAACTAATAAATACATTTACAGTCCCATTTATCTTCTGAGTAAAACCAATATTTGTATTATGTTTTGTATTATCAAATAATTATTATCATAATTAAATATTTGTTGAAGTTGCAAAGCTGAGCTTGAAATAAACGTATTGTGTGTATAATATCCTCATCCTCAGATCTTCATCTTTACTCTTCATTACAGGAACTTTATCAGTTCAGCGATACTGAGATTAATGTGGGATCAACACTCCTATACCCTCTACCACCCAATCTGCAGCTTCTGTGTATAGAGAACTGGAGTTATTATGGGATGGATTATCACAGGAGGAACATTAGGAACCTCTACAGCTTTGATTCTTAAAGACACTGCAGATACTGAACCATGTGCTGCTGAATCGTGAGTCTGGATTGGTGAATCCACACTAGCACTAGTTTCTGACCTGCAGGATAAAGACTGTACTGTAGGTGTAAAGCTGCACCACAGAGAGAGAGACAGAGAGAGATACAGAGAGAGAGAGAGAGATACAGAGAGATAGAGAGAGTTAGATGGGAATATATATTGAGATCAGGGTGAATAAGAAAAGCTCAGTATCATATGAGATAATTAGAAATATTCCCTGCTGGAAAAAATACAGCAGCATGACCGACTCTAATAAACCCCACCTGCATCATCAGCTTCCACCTGACTGAAATCTTTAGATTACTAAAACCTGTAAAATGCAGTAAATATATGCACAATATATTTAGTAATGTATTGTGTGTGTATGTGTGTGTGTGTTAGTAGTGAGTGTATATTCTGTTAGTAGGTGGTTATGATTGTGATTCTGTGATAAATAAGCTGTAAACTTCGTCACACAGAGACGGGTTAGAATCCGTCCGGATGATAAATTATTCCTCCATATAAAATCCATCCAGCTGCAGATTCAGACGGTTTTTATGGTAAAATTAAGAGTCAGGGGAGAAACTTGTGGAAATAATACATAGTGGAGTTTTTCCAGAGAGAGAAGCTCATTATGTTCTGTTTTCCTGTTTTTCTGTAATTCAGTAATAAGTGTCACAGTTTTATTGCAATTGTGTAAAAATCTGCAGTTAATGGAAAATAATATCATTATTTCTGTGCTGCATTTATAATATTAAACACACAGAGAACAGA
Organism: Astyanax mexicanus; assembly: GCF_023375975.1. Classification (NCBI taxonomy): domain Eukaryota; kingdom Metazoa; phylum Chordata; class Actinopteri; order Characiformes; family Acestrorhamphidae; genus Astyanax; species Astyanax mexicanus. The sequence continues at coordinate 11,923 of NW_026040069.1, forward strand.
CCCACTGAGACTGAGCCCAGTTCATCTGTTTCACTCATTCCAGGAGTTCTGAGGAGTGTTACTCTCACTCTCACTCTTACTCTCACTCTTACTCTCACTCTCACTCTTACTCTCACTCTTACTCTCACTCTCACTCTTACTCTCACTCTTACTCTCACTCTTACTCTTACTCTTACTCTTACTCTCACTCTTACTCTCACTCTCACTCTTACTCTCACTCTCACTCTTACTCTCACTCTTACTCTCACTCTTACTCTTACTCTCACTCTCACTCTTACTCTCACTCTTACTCTCACTCTTACTCTTACTCTCACTCTTACTCTTACTCTCACTCTCACTCTTACTCTCACTCTTACTCTCACTCTTACTCTCACTCTTACTCTTACTCTCACTCTTACTCTCACTCTTACTCTCACTCTCACTCTTACTCTCACTCTCACTCTCACTCTCACTCTTACTCTCACTCTTACTCTTACTCTCACTCTCACTCTTACTCTCACTCTCACTCTTACTCTCACTCTTACTCTCACTCTTACTCTCACTCTCACTCTTACTCTCACTCTTACTCTTACTCTCACTCTCACTCTTACTCTCACTCTCACTCTTACTCTCACTCTTACTCTCACTCTTACTCTCACTCTCACTCTCACTCTCACTCTCACTCTCACTCTTACTCTCACTCTTACTCTCACTCTTACTCTCACTCTCACTCTTACTCTCACTCTCACTCTCACTCTTACTCTCACTCTTACTCTCACTCTCACTCTCACTCTCACTCTCACTCTCACTCTTACTCTCACTCTTACTCTCACTCTTACTCTCACTCTCACTCTCACTCTTACTCTCACTCTCACTCTCACTCTCACTCTTACTCTCACTCTTACTCTCACTCTCACTCTTACTCTCACTCTTACTCTCACTCTCACTCTTACTCTCACTCTCACTCTTACTCTCACTCTTACTCTCACTCTTACTCTTACTCTCACTCTCACTCTTACTCTCACTCTCACTCTTACTCTCACTCTTACTCTCACTCTTACTCTCACTCTTACTCTCACTCTCACTCTTACTCTCACTCTTACTCTTACTCTCACTCTTACTCTCACTCTCACTCTCACTCTCACTCTCACTCTCACTCTTACTCTCACTCTCACTCTCACTCTTACTCTCACTCTTACTCTCACTCTCACTCTTACTCTCACTCTTACTCTTACTCTTACTCTCACTCTTACTCTCACTCTCACTCTCACTCTTACTCTTACTCTTACTCTCTCTCTCTCTCTCTCTCTCTCTCTCTGCGCATGCGCGAGCGAGCGAGCAGTGAGCGTCGAGCTGAGAGCGTTGTGTGTGAGGAGGTGCGGTTGGCTTTTTTCCAAACTTTTTCTCAGTGAGTGCGTGTTTTCAGTTTCTTTTGTTTAAGCTGGTTTAAGTGTGTGCGTGCGTGGTGTGTGTCAGCGTGTGCGGGCGGGTTTTATCCCGCAGGGAGTCTGTCTGTCGGCGTGGGCATGGCGTCCGCCGACATGCACACTACCCGGCTGTGTGAAAGTTTGTCCCGCAAGCACGGCGTGAAAGTTGAGTGCCGGGCGAGCGTGGAAGACGCTTGTTTGGCCGCGGGATGTGTAATTGGCCACTCTAATATTGTGTCCGCTTCGCGGATGAATAGTGCAGTAGTGCTCTTTCTGAACACTGTGGAGAGAGCTAGGGAACTGGTACAGACTGGTATTGTTCTTAATGATCAGTTTACCCCGGTTTTACCCCTGAGTACCCCGTTTAAAAGGATTGTCCTGTCTAATGTGCCCCCCTTCATTAAAGATGAGCTGATCCAGCAGGAGTTATCCCGCTTTGGGAGACTCGTCTCCCCGATCAAAAAAATCCCTCTCAGTTGTAAATCGCCACTTATCAAGCACCTGGTTTCGTTCAGGAGGGTGGTAAATATGGTTTTAAAGGATGGCGCTGATTCTCTCGAACTGGTTTTAAAGTTTAGAGTGGATGGTTTTGATTACAATGTGTATGCTTCTTCTGACACGGCCATAAAGTGTTTTGGTTGTGGGCAGATCGGACACCTTGTCCGTGCTTGCCCTGAAAGGGTTGCCACTGAAGGGCTGGTGCCCGCTGCAGCCGGTCCCGCTGCAGCCGGTCCCTCTGCGGCTGAGCCTGATGGAGCTGATCCCACTGTAGCTGAGCCTGCTGTAGCTGAGCCTGCTGCGGCTGACCTTGTGGCAGACGTTCCCCCTGCGGCTGCCGGGTCGGACGCGCAGGTCTCGGCTGCTGCCGTGGTGTCTGATGAGGATAACGTGGCTGAGTCTGTGATGGACGTGGCTGGTGGGGCTGATGATGATGTAGGTGCTTTGGGGGACTCTGGAGATGCTGGATTGGAGCTCTCCGGCGCTTTAGAGCAGGACGGGGAGGAGGAGGCTCCTTCCCAGTCTGCAGAGCAGAACGCGGGGGCTGAGGATGATGAGGATTCTCTGTTTAAAGTTCCTAATAAACGCAAGAAAACTGATACTGATAGTGAGGATGGTACTCTTTCAGACTCCGTCTGGTCTCTGTGTTCTCAGGAGGAGGCTATGCCTGTAGTGTACACTGTTGCACAGATAAAAGACTTTCTTAGGCTCACTAAAGGGCAGAAAGGAGTTAAGGTTGAGGATTATTTCCCAGACACACGACAGTTCGTAAATGATGTGCGGCACTTTAGACAGGAGGGTGGTTTTACTGTGCGGGAGCTTTACCGCTTAAAGCCCAAGCTAACGTTTTTAAAGAAGGTTCATGCTAAGGAAGATGTTTAAATGTTTTTTTGACTCCCCCTTTTCGGCATGGCTATGTTTTTTAATTCTTTGTACCTTATTTATTTTTTAATGAGTGGTTTTACTGTTGGCACTTTAAATATTAACGGAGCACGGGACAGTGTTAAACGAGCAAAATTATATGAGTTAGTAAAACAGAAACGTGTTGATGTCATGTTTTTGCAAGAGACCCACAGCGATAGTGCCAACACCACTGAGTGGGAAAAAGAATGGAATGGACTCTCCATTCTTAGTGGGGATGACTCCCAACGCGGCGGCGTTGGTATCTGTTTTACTCGTAATTTTATTCCTTTAACTTATACTGTGGACGAGGTCTTAAAGGGGAGGCTTTTAAAAGTGAGTGCAGTTTTTGAAAATAATTCTTTTATCTTCATTTGTGTGTATGCTCCTACAAGAGGTGCTGAGAGATTGTTTTTTTTAGACATGTTAAGTACTGTTTTAGCCAGTTGCAGCCCTGCAGACTTTTTAATTTTAGGAGGTGATTTTAATTGTACAGCGGACAGTATAGATAGGAACCATTTGGAGCCCCATGCTGCTTCTCGCAGGCGTCTATGTGAGCTGCTAGAAGCCCACGAACTTTGTGATGTATGGAGAAATGTACATGGCAGACACAGACAGTATACATGGGCTCACTGTCAGAATAATGTTATTTCATTGGCCAGGCTGGATCGTTTTTATACTTTTAATCATCAACTGTCTGCTTTTACACATTGTTTTATTTCGCCAGTGGGTTTCTCTGACCATTCATTGGTCTTTTGCACTATCTCTAAACATAATGTTAAACCGCAAAGTGCATACTGGCATTTTAACACCTCGCTTTTGGACGATTCCAATTTTATAGAGTCTTTTACTTTTTTTTGGAATGTTTTTAAATCTCAGAAATCGTCTTTTATCTCTTGTCAACAGTGGTGGGATGTGGCTAAAGTCCAAATTAAACTTTTCTGTCAGCAGTACACTCTCAGTGTCACTAGGGACATTACCCGATCTCTTAAAGCTCTGGAGATCGATATAGTGGCTCTTGAGAATTTAGTAGAGACCACAGGAAATCAAGAGCATATTAGCGCTCTTAAAAGAAAAAAGGCTTCTTTAGCCGACCTACTAGGTTTCACGGCACAGGGGGCGCTGGTCCGATCACGCTTTCAGTGCGTGACTGAATTGGACGCTCCTTCTAAGTTCTTTTTTGGTCTTGAGCGTAAAAATGGACAGAAAAGGTTTATGCATGCTGTGCGGTCTGAGTCAGGGGCTCTCTTAATAGAACCTTCTGAAATCCGCCAGCAGACAGTCAGCTTCTTTTCGAAGCTGTACGAGAGTGAGTGGTCTGAAGCACAGGAGGTGGAAAACAGGTTTCTAAGCAACATGACCAAGCTCTCTGAACAGTCGGCTGACCTGCTGGATGGTGGGCTCTCCCTTGGGGAGCTGCATGATGCTCTAATGGCCATGGAAAATGGCAGAGCACCTGGCATGGACGGTTTACCCGTTGAGTTTTACAAGGCTTTCTGGGAAGTTCTGGGGCAAGACGTGTTGGACGTGCTCCAAGACAGTGTGCAGAGTGGCATACTTCCGCTGAGTTGTAGGAGAGCAGTGCTTACCTTGATTCCCAAGAAAGGAGACTTGACCTATCTGAAGAATTGGCGCCCTGTGTCTCTGCTCTGTACAGACTATAAACTCCTCTCGAAATCATTGGCCTCAAGACTAAGGAAGGTGATGGAACAGGTGATTCATGTTGACCAGACGTACTGTGTGCCTGGTAGGTCTATTTTTGATAATATTTACCTAATTCGGGACGTTTTGGACGTCTCTAGGCTATTGGGCTTAAAGGCTGGTCTCTTATTTCTAGATCAGGAAAAGGCTTTTGACAGGGTTGAACACGAGTACCTTTGGAAAGTTCTGGAGAACTTTGGGTTCAGCCCAGGTTTTATAGCCATGATCAGGGTTCTGTACTGTGATACTGAGAGTGTTCTTAAAGTCAATGGCGGTTTGTGTGCCCCTTTTAAAGTTTTTAGAGGTATCCGTCAGGGCTGCTCTTTATCAGGCATGTTGTATTCTTTGGCTATAGAGCCCCTGCTTTGTAAGCTGAGGGAGAGGCTCACTGGGTTGCTCATACCCAGCTGTCCTACTCCCATACGCATTTCCAGTTATGCAGATGATTTGGTTCTTTTAATCACTACTCAAACTGATGTGTCTGTTTTAATTGAGGTTTTACATGATTTTAAGCTTTTATCTTCTGCTAAAATTAACTGGTCGAAAAGCGATGCTATTTTACTTGGAAACTGGGAAGGTGGGGAGCCGGTGTTGCCAGATGGTTTAGCCTGGAAGACGGGTGGTTTTAAATATTTGGGTATTCACCTACAAGATAGTTCTGGTACAGCGAATTGGGAGGGAGTTTTTGAAAAGATAAAGGGACGTCTCAGTAGATGGAGATGGTTACTCCCTCAGATGTCCTATAGGGGGCGTGTTTTAGTTATTAATAACCTTGCTGCGTCTTCCTTATGGCATAAGCTGGCTTGCATTGACCCCCCACCTTGCTTATTGGCAGATATCCAGGCTCTACTAATAGATTTTTTTTGGGACCGTTTGCACTGGATACCTCAATGCGTGCTGCACCTGCCCAAGGAGGAGGGTGGACAGGGTCTTGTCCATCTTGCAAGCAGGACTGCTGCCTTTCGCCTCCAGTACATCCAAAGACTCCTTACTGGACCCAAAGACCTGGTCTGGAGGGAAGTGGCCTGCAGAACCCTGCAAACTGTGAGTGGACTGGGAATGGACAGAACTTTGTTTTTAATGAACCCTGCCTCTCTGGATATTTTTAACCTGGATTGTTTTTATCATGGACTTTTTAGGATTTGGGGTTTTTTTAAGACTGCTAAACTGAACACTGAATCTCTGCATTGGCTGTTAGAAGAACCACTGCTTCATGGTTCTCGTCTGGACATTTCTGTTGGAGTTACGCCTGCGCTGACAAGAGCTCTAGTTTCTGCTGGAGTTCGGACGTTACGTCAGCTTGTGGACATTGCAGGGCCTGAGCTCACCAATGAGGAGAGCCTCGCTGCGCATCTGGGGATGCGCTCTCTGCGGGTGGTGGCTCGGTTTCTGCATCACTGGAGATCGCTCCTTACTCCTGAGGAGCAACAGCAGCTAAGGGACTTTGGCGTTGGACTCATTCTCCCAGCCAGTGATGATCCCTTTCCAGATCTCACCATTGCTCCGGTGCTACAGGACTGTGATGGGCCCCTCCTGCAGTGTAAGGGGGAACTGAACATGAACTTGTCCACAGCCTCAGGTAGAATGCTTTATAGAGCCTGTGTAAAGGTTCTAAATAAAAAGAAGATGGATAAGAGGGTTGACACGCCCTGGCGTTCAGTTTTATCTCTGAGTGATGATGTAAAGCCAGAGTGGAGGTCTTTGTACAAGCCGCCATTGACAAAAAAACATGCTGACATACAGTGGAGGATTTTACATGGCATCATTTCTGTAAACTCTTTTATTTCCATTTTAGATCCTAACACTGCTCCAGACTGTCCTTTCTGTTCACTAAGAGAAACTGTTTTTCATGCATTTATGCATTGTATTAGGTTGCGTCCCCTGTTTGATGTTTTACAGCATATTTTTAACCTTTTTAATGTGTCTTTTACTGTGCAGACTTTTATTCTTGGTTTTAAATATGTTAAAGCTGAGAAATCCAAGTGCCAACTGCTAAATTTTATACTTGGACAGGCTAAGATGGCAGCCTACATTAGCAGGAAGAATAAAGTAGCACAAATGGCAGATTGTGATGCGGTTGTACTTTTTAAGAGATTGGTGAAATCGAGGATTCTAATTGATTTTAATTTTTATCAGCACATGACTAACCTGGATGCTTTTTCTGAGAAGTGGTGTTGTGGGGAGGCAATTTGCTTTATAATTGATGATGAGCTTTGTTTTGCACTTGAGCTTATGTAATTTTTATCTATTTCCCCTTTTATCTACCTCGCTTGTTAAAACATGCTACCCCCCCTTCCCTTTCCCTCTTAAATATTTACATCCTGATGTGATTTAGGAAAAATCCATGTATATTGTTCTATTATTTTTATTAAAGGATGTTAAAAAGTCAAAAAAGTCTCACTCTTACTCTCACTCTTACTCTCACTCTCACTCTCACTCTCACTCTCACTCTTACTCTCACTCTCACTCTTACTCTCACTCTTACTCTCACTCTCACTCTCACTCTCACTCTTACTCTCACTCTTACTCTCACTCTCACTCTTACTCTCACTCTCACTCTTACTCTCACTCTCACTCTCACTCTTACTCTCACTCTTACTCTTACTCTCACTCTCACTCTCACTCTCAATCTTACTCTTACTCTCACTCTTACTCTCACTCTCACTCTCACTCTCACTCTTACTCTTACTCTCACTCTCACACTTACTCTCACTCTCACTCTCACTCTTACTCTTACTCTCACTCTCACTCTCACTCTCACACTTACTCTTACTCTTACTCTCACTCTTACTCTTACTCTCACTCTCACTCTCACTCTCACTCTCACTCTTACTCTTACTCTTACTCTCACTCTTAATCTCACTCTTACTCTTACTCTTACTCTCACTCTTACTCTTACTCTTACTCTCACTCTCACTCTCACTCTTAATCTCACTCTTACTCTTACTCTCACTCTCACTCTCACTCTTACTCTCACTCTTACTCTTACTCTTACTCTTACTCTCACTCTCACTCTTAATCTCACTCTTACTCTTACTCTCACTCTTACTCTCACTCTCACTCTTACTCTTACTCTCACTCTTACTCTCACTCTTAATCTCACTCTTACTCTTACTCTCACTCTTACTCTCACTCTTACTCTTACTCCTACTCCTACTCTCACTCTCACTCTTAATCTCACTCTTACTCTTACTCTCACTCTTACTCTCACTCTTACTCTCACTCTCACTCTTACTCTTACTGTCACTCTCGCTTTCACTCCCTTTGTTTAAGGCAGCATGGTGGATTAGTGGTTAGCATGTTCATCTCTCAGCACTGGGGTCTTGGGTTCAAGTCCGTATCTGGGTGGAGTTTCCATGTTTCTCGCTGTATCTGTGAGCATTTACCTGCTCTCTCACAGTCTGAAAACATGGAGATCAGGTAAATTGATCTGGTGTATATACAGTATGTATATGTGTAAGTGTGTGGTATGTATATAGGTTTATGTGTGTAAATATGTGTATGAGAGTCCCCAGGTTCTGGGTAAATGGTGTAGTGCTGGATGCAGTCCTCCTCCAGGTGGACGGTGGTTTCCGGTTGAGAGTTTTATATAATCAGAAATGTTGAATCTGAATTTTCTGTAAATTAGATCTGTTCTGTTTATGAACTGTCTGGTGGGTTTGAACTCCCAGATGATCACTGGTGAACTCTGTCAGGATGGCATTCTGAACTTCTGGGTTTATTATTTATATATGTATATATTAGATATCTTAATTTGTTGATGCTGCTGCTCTTACTGTATCTGTTCCTGTAACTGTGCCATTTACAGTTTAACTGTAGCGAATAGAAACATGACTTATTTACTTATTTTTCTGCCAAAATATCTTAATTAGATAAGAAACAGCCTCTCTCTCTCTCTCTCGATGGTAAATGAGGGGATATTGGGTGTTTTCTGTGTATAAATCATAGTTTTGCTCTCAGGCATTTTTTTCCTTCTTGCTCATCTTTTATCTCCTCCTGCGCTTCCCATGATCCTCTTCCCTCTCTAAGAGACAACACTCATCATCTCTATTCATTTACTGTCACAACACAGAAACAGCAGCCAGGGAGGAGATACAACACACACACACACACACTCTATATACACACACTATATATACACACACACTACACACTATATATATACACACACACACACTATACACACACTATATACAAACACACACACACACACACACTATATATATACACACACACACACACACACACTCTATATACACACATTATATATACACACACACACACTCTATATACACACACTATATACAAACACACACACACACACACACTCTATATACACACACTATATATACACACACACACACACACACACACACTATATATATATACACACACACACACACACACACTCTATATACACACACTATATATACACACACACTACACACTATATATATACACACACACACACTATACACACACTATATACAAACACACACACACACACTCTCTATATACACACACTATATATACACACACACTACACACTATATATATACACACACACACACTATACACACACTATATACAAACACACACACACACACACACTATATATATATATACACACACACACACACACTCTATATACACACACACACACTCTATATACACACATTATATATACACACACACACACACTCTATATACACACATTATATATACACACACACACACACACACACTCTATATACACACACACACACTCTATATACACACATTATATATACACACACACACACACACACACTCTATATACACACACTATATACAAACACAACACACAAACATTTCTACTGCTGTTCCTCCAGTGCACACAACTTCATTAAACTGCATGTATTTTATAAAAACACAAATACACACACAAACACTATATATGTATACACTATATACACACTATACACACTATACACACACACTATATATACAAACACACACACTATAGGCACACACACAGACATGAAAAATAGCTCTGCAGAAAATATGTGGTTTCCTCTTGACCTGCTGATCTTACGCAACTATTTAATAATGCAGAATGTCAGAAGGAAAGAAATATTACTAACTCTGTAAATTAGATTTTAAACCTGTGAAACAGAGGTAGGCTGATTGAGTTGTACCTGTTTTATCTGGAGAGATAGGTAATGCAGTTTTATTGCAGGACGTCTGTAAAGTTTAACACTGATTTACTCTGGATCAGAAACCTCAGTATAAATGACTAAAATGGGAGCAGCTACTCCATTTACACACAGCCGTCACCTCCAAACAATGTGATAAAACAACACTGTTAAACTCTGTTAATGATGAAAATGATAATAAATATATGTAGACTCTAAGCTACACAATGATACACAATGATCTTCTTCTCCTCATCCTCACACCTCTCCTCTACAGGGACTAGACCAGCTGTATGTGTGTATTTGCACATCTGTGTCCGCTATGGGTGCAAGCTAAAGTATCTGAAGCTGCATTCATTAGAAGGGCTTAGATACAGTGCAGCTCAGTAAACAGATAATAAAATCAGTAATGAGATAAATGCAGTTATGTAGTGAAAATGATCTCCAGATCTTCACCGCCTTCGTTTCCAGCAGATTGAGTTTTAGTTAATTAAAGACTGAACGTTTGATGAATCAGGATCAGTAATTTCTCTTCAGTAAAGTTGAGTTCAGAGTGGACTGTATATCGTCCCGCGGGTACGAGTTAGCGCTCCATTAGTCCGGGATATAATTTACAATTTATCAAATTTATCCACCAATTACATTCATCACAGCTCCGCCGAACCAATGCCGCCTACCATCTTAAATCTAGTTTAAATACAGTCATATAATAAAGTTTGGGCACCCCTATTAATCTTAATCATTTTTAGTCCTAAATATTTGGGTGTTTGCAACAGCCATTTCAGTTTGATATAGCACGCCACAAACAGAGTCGCCTGAGTTGTGCTTTTGCTTTTGCACTTTGACTCTGTTTGTGGCGTGCTTGCAGAAAAGGCATAGAGCTTCTCCTTGTGTAAAGTGCGCTGTATTGTTGAGCGATGCACAGTGACACCATCTGCAGCAAGATGATGCTGCAGCTCTTTGGAGGGGGTCTGTGGATTGTCCTTGACTGTTCTCACCATTCTTCTTCTCTGCCTTTCTGATATTTTTCTTGGCCTGTCACTTCTGAGCTTAACAAGAACTGTCCATGTGGTCTTCCATTTCCTTACTATGTTCCTCACAGTGGAAACTGACAGGTTAAATCTCTGAGACAACTTTTTCTATCCTTCCCCTGAACAACTATGTTGAAGAATCTTTGTTTTTAGATTATTTGAGAGTTGTTTTGATGAACCCATGATGCCACTCTTCAGAGGAGATTCAAATAGGAGAACAACTTGCAATTGGCCACCTTAAATACCTTTTCTCATGATTGGATACACCTGGCTATGAAGTTCAAAGCTCAATGAGGTTACCAAACCAATTCTGTGCTTCAGTAAGTCAGTAAAAAGTAGTTAGGAGTATTCAAATCAATAAAATGATAAGGGTGCCCATACTTTTGCACCGGTCAAATTTTGGTTTAATGCATATTGCACATTTCCTGTTAGTACAATAAACCTCATTTCAATCCTGAAATATTACTGTGTCCATCAGTTATTAGATATATCAAACTGAAATGATTGTTTCAAACACCCAAATATTTAGAAATAAAAATGATTAAGATTAATAGGGGGGCCCAAACTTTTTCATATGACTGTATGTGACATTTCTCTTTATCTCATTTTTTGTGTATGAAAATATTAGATTTATTTTGTAACTTTTTGTTCCTTGTTTGAATGATTTGTATACACTGTGTGATGTATTATAAATACAGGATTAATAGAAAAGTGTAAAAATTTTAATAGATTAAATCACTGAAAACAAGAACGGAGACGTTCTGTAGAAATTAGAGAGGATTTAAGTGAGAGATCAGTGTTTGCAGTTTGTTTAGAGCTGTAATGTATTATTATAGAGTATAGTGTAATCAGCAGTAATGTGTAAGGGTATAGGCTATGTGGTGTTATCATGTTGCTGGCGTGTATTATACATGCAGTAGGAGATGAGGGCGTGGTGAGTGTAGTGATCCGCTATGAGTTACTGATGAAGCTCCACAGGTCAGTAACTCCGGTCTGAATTCTGCAGAAAGCATTATTTCTGCAGCATTACTCCTCCATTACCACCATTACAACTACCATTAGCCCAACGAAGCCTAACCCTAACCCCAACACACTCAACCCAACCCCAATCAAACCCCAACTCAACCCCAACCAACCAAACCCCAAACCAACCAACTAAACCCAACCCAACCAAACCCCAACTAAACCCCAACCAACCAACAAAACCCCAACCCAACCCCAAACCAACCAACCAAACCCCAAACCAACCAACTAAACCCCAACCAACCAACAAAACCCCGACCCAACCCCAAACCAACCAACTAAACCCCAACCCAACTAATCCCCAATCCAAACAAACCCCAACTAAACCCCAGACCAACCAAACCCCAACTAAACCCCAACCCAGTCAAACTCCAACCCAACTAATCCCCAATCCAAACAAACCCCAACTAAACCCCGAACCAACCAAACCCCAACTAAACCCCAACCCAGTCAAACTCCAACCCAACTAATCCCCAATCCAACCAAACCCCAACTAAACCCCAACCCAAACAAACTCCAACTAAACCCCAACCCAACCAAACCCCAACTAAACCCCAACCCAAACAAACTCCAACCCAACTAATCCCCAATCCAAACAAACCCCAACTAAACCCCAACCCAAACAAACTCCAACTAAACCCCAACCCAACCAAACCCCAACTAAACCCCAACCCAAACAAACTCCAACTAAACCCCAACCAAACCCCATCCAACCCTAACACCAAACAGACCAAGTTAGAGTTAATGAACTCAGATTTTAACTGAAACTAGGTGAAGTCAGTCTGGTTTGTCTGAGGTTATAAAGGGGTAGAGAGGGGGATGAGGAAGAGAATAAGGAGCACGAGGTGGAAGAGGAGGATGAAGAGGATGAGAAAGAAGAAAAGGATGATGAGGAGGAGGACCAGGATCAGGAGGAGGAGGGGTGAGAGTGAGAGGACGAGTGTGAGGGAGGAGATTCCCAGAATCCCTCAGCTCTTGTCCAGTATATTTATATAGTTTTTTTGATCCTGGAGAAACTCCAGCGATTTGATTGGTGTTGATGAATTCTGAGTTCTGGCGCCGGTCCGATCTCTCGCCGGGATTCCTCTTTTATTGATCACTGATTATATAAAGAACTGCGGTCGGGTTTTTATCAGAATCTCTGCAGAAGCTGTAAACCCTCTCTGTTCAGTATTCTGGATCTCGGTTCTACACGTGGTTCTGAATTCTAAACACTGCTGGACTGAAGAGTCGGGTTTATCTAAAGAACTGGAGATGAACCCGTTACGTATTTATATATAATCTCAGTCTCTACAGCTCTGAGAAACACAGAGGCCTCGGCTTCATAAAGACTTTTACTTTTAAGCCTCAACTTAAAACCCTTTCACCCACGTGAAATTTTTATGTTATTTTTCAAAATGTGCAGAAAAATCATTAATTAGGAAACTATAAATTTCAGCTCTAGTTCTAGCAGGAAACTCCTGTGCTCGTAACTCGTTTCTCAACCAATCACCATCAGCTTCCACCTGCCTTTATAAGACCTCCCACTACACACCTGTCTCTGCTTACAGGTGCTGTTTTATTTTGTTCGACTTCCTCCTCACCACCTATAGTTTGGTCCCGCCCACTGTCCAGGGATTAGCTCCGCCCCCTCCTCCTACATACAGCAGGATCTGCTACAGTCCTGATGCTGCAAACCTCTACCAATGACAGGGCCTACTCCAAACACTAACTTTACCTATAAATTGTTATCTAATACATTATTAGTAATATCAAAATTAAAGCTGTTATTATTGCACGCTTGCCTCTGGACAGTTGAACTGTAATTCCAGCTCAACTCGGCTTAAACCTGATCTCTAAAATCAGCAGCCGAGCCGCGAGAAACACCACGATAATAATAATCTTAATATAATTATCTGAACACAGGATGAAACCTGCAGCCAATTCGATCTGTTTACTATAGAGGAAGCCCTGTAGCCGTTCAAATTATGATGTTTAATTACTGTATTTTGTAATGTGATCATTAGGCCTGTGGCTTTACTTCACTGTGTTTTTTTAATTGTGTAGCTGTTTTTTATCTCATGCATTTTCTAACTGAGCCTTTTTTATGTCAGGAGCTCCTATAAAGTGGATCTACACAATATAAGAGTAACACTCTGAGAAATAATCAGAAAGTGAGCTGATTATATTTATATTTACCTGTAAAAGATGAATCTAAAACAGAGGTCAAACACTGGAGCAGGAAATCACCAAACCCAGTAATCCCGACCCGAACCAACCGGAACCGGAGAGAAAACGAACAGCTACCAGAATAAAACAGCTCAAACCGAAATACCATAATAACAGAGAGACCAATTATCCTCTCCTGGACTCCAGCCAGGGATTAAACCTGGTATCTCCAAACAATAAAACAAACACTTCCTCTTTTTTCTATTTTTTTTAGGGCTGGAGTCATGAGGTTTTTGCAGCTAACGAGCTACAGAAGCTTAAACCCACCAATTAACTTTATACAATTTACATACCAGAACCCCCACACAGCTTAACTCAAACTGTGCTGAGAAACACAGGAGATCTCAGGATCTCAGGATCTCAGGATCTGAGGATCGACCTGTGTGATAAACTGATACTGTATCTGTAGAAAACATGGCTGATTACAGATTAACTAATTAGTGTGAGTTAATAATCAGGTGAGACATTAATCACATTAATCACAGTGTTTGTGTTAAAGTGTAACTAAACCCCTGATTTTATTTGACTTCACCCTCAGCTCAAATCTGAAAAATGCTAAAAAAAAAAATGGGAGGGGTAGTTTGGGAGAGGCACTGGGTGATGTAAGGGTTTAGGGGCGGAGCAGGAGGGAGAGCTGATTGGACTGAGCAGTGTGTCTCTGATAGTGGTGAGACAGATGATTGGATGTCAGCAGGAGGGTATTATTTTTGATTACTTGATTGATTGATTGATTTGACTGATTGATTTGCATATTGAGATCATCTGCGTACCAAAGTACACAGAAACATCATCCTCATTAATAGCTTAACCTGAGAGGAGCTGCAGAGGCAGAAATTACCATAATAAAAGTGTTTTAAAGGTTAGAAAATGGTTATCATTTTTTAAGCAGGATTAGTGTGTTTTTATTACTTCAAGAAACACATTTCAGCTATTAATAAAAAAAATATGGTTTAGGGTTTAGTGGCTCTTTAAAGCAGGTAATCCTCTAAAATGTGTTACATAGGGGTGTAAGAAAATATTGATATATCAAAGTTTTGCAATATTTTAATTTTTAATACTGTATCAGCTAAAAGAGGATATATAATGGTGAGTGTAGATGTAAATAAGTGTTTTTTTTAGTGTTGTTTATATTACACTGTCCTGGTGACGGGCAGCAGAACTCCAGGAGCAGGACTGAAGATCTCTCTGTTACTCAGCTGGAGGATTCCTCTAACCCCAGTACAGATCTGGAGGACGGAGCAGAGACCCACCATAACGTGATAAACGAGAGTGACGTGAGGAAGAGTGTGTGTGATGATGAAGCAGAGAGTGTGTGTTTTGTTCAGCTGGTGCTTTTAGACTGGGATTGCATAAGGCCTTCTGGGAACGACAGAGCTATACATAGAGAGAGAGAGAGAGAAATGAGAGGGAGAGGGAGAAGAAAACTCGGTTAAGAGTGAGAGAAATAAAGAAAAGAAAGAGAAAGAGAAGAAAATATGGCATTAGACCAGTTTCATCTGATTGCATAAGTCTCTCAATAGACAAAAAATAAATATGTGAGAAGTCACATCTATTGTTTTTATTCTGGCAGTCAGTAAATAAATAAATAAATCAGGACTATCTGTTACCACAATATGGCTGTTTATTTCAACGATATAATAATAATAATAATAATAATAATAATAATAATAATAATAATAATAATAATAATTATTATTATTATTATTATTATTATTATTATTAATTGTGAAACAGCTATACAACTATAAACTACCCTATACTCCCTATATATCACTCTATACTATCACATGCTGCCTATACTAATCTCTACTACTCTATACTACCCAACACATCCCTTTACTCTCTCTATACTACACTCTATTCTATCGTATGCTCCCTTTACTACCATATACTACACACTCCTCCACCCAACACCCCCCTCTACTAACCTACACATCCCTACACTACCCTATACTCCCTCTGTTCCACTCTATACTACAGTATGCTAGTGAAGTACATGGTTCAGTATCTGCAGTGTCTTCAAGACTCAAAGCTCTTGTGTGTGACGCGTGAATACACACTGTTGACGTTGGTGATGAACACAGATTTGTTGGTCGTCTGTAAATATTGGTGTCAGAAGTGGTTTATTGGTTGTTTTTGAGAGAAACTTTATTTTGATGTTCTGTGTCTCTCAGTATAAATGCCTTCCCTACTGTGCTATATCTTCTATTCTTTATGATAATTAAATATAAACTGTATTATTGTTGTGTGTGTGAACACTTTCTGTGTTTCTCGTATCCAGAAAAGAAGCCAGTTAAACTCTGGCTCTTTAGTTTCTGACAGGTTTGTGTTTTTATATTTAACTCTGAAATAAATAGAGAGAAGCTTCTTAATTCCTCTTTTAAAAGAATCCCAGCGTTTGGCTGCGAGGGGGCGGAGCTCTGGGGTTGTGCTGAGACTGTTGCTCCTCCTCTCTGCACAGTGATTGGCTGACAGGTGGAGGGGGGGGGGGAGCTGCACATGAAAGCGGTGGATATTCTCTTTGAAATCACACCTGAGACTCTGAGAGGTTCAGAGTTCAGGGTTTTATAACTCTCTCCTCTTCTTTTCTTTTATTTGTCTGTTTCCACACACCGTATATCTCACGCGGCGGGGGCGGGGCTTTCACTACAGACGTGAGCTAGAGACACACGTTTACAGGATCAAACACAGGGATCAAAGGCGGGGCTGTTTACACAGTTGATTCACACTTCAGCTTTTACACGCTTCTAACAAAACTGATGCGGTGGTGTAACCGTTCCTCACCCAAACCCAAACCCAAACCCAGAACGGTACCACACCAAACCCAAACCAAGCAGAACCACTCAAAACCCAGACTGAGCAACACAGGGGAAGGAAGATGTGGAAGATCAGCTGTAACAGAATTAAAGTCTGAATTTAACAGAAGGTTTGAAGCTGAAGCTGCTGATCTCTGATCTCTGTACTGTAACTCACACAGGACAGGAACAGCTTCTGATTGGACGACAGCGTATCTGTAAGATAATAGGAACAGTCCCTTTACAGTAACCAGCCAACTTAACCCTTTAACGCCATTGTTTTCTTTGATTTTTCTCTTTGAAGATAGTAGTTTTTAAAATATAGGAATCTTTAAGATATTTAAAGTCACTTTGTTGTAAAGACAGAACACAAAACCTCTGAAAATAAAAGCTTGTAAAGGTTCTATATAATCTCACTTAATCTCTCAAAAAATCACCAGCTGCTTTTAAAAGCCATGACTATCCTGTTCTCTCTTTTACTGATCCGGATGTGATGATGTGATTCCATGATAGTCCCAACAGGTACCTGGAGGAAAGCTCCGCCCACCTGCCTTCAGGCTCAGCAGGATCTGTGTGGATTCAGACGGATCGGTTTGTCCTGGTTTATGTTTAATTATCCAAAAAAACCTAACAAGAAGTGTAAATATTTCATTACAAACTCCATTACTAATATTCTATCAATATTTATTGCGGTGGTGTTCCTAATCTGGTGAAGGTAATGCTTCAAGTAAGATAATTCACTCGTTTTTCATAAAAAAATACATGTTTCACTACTTCGTTACTTTAGAAAGACCAACATATAAAACGCATTAGTTTTACAGATTGCAATTTAGGTTTAGTTTTAGTTTTTGTTGCAAACTTGTGAGATGAACCATTTTTATAGTATATGTTGAATAAACTAATTAAGGCAAGCAGAAGAAGTTTCATACTGAAAAAATACTTTTAACTATTTTTCCCAGATCTTTAAACTTTAAAACGGGTCATTTTGACCCAGAACAGAACAGGAGGGTTAAGTGTCTCCTCAGATCACAGAGCTGCACTCAGGAAAACACAGTTCTAAAAAAAAGAATAAAAGATGCAGCAAAAACACAACATAACAACACAGTTTCTAATACAGGAGAAGAGGAAGCAAAGAAATATATAGATAGATAGATATTCTTCCTCTCTCTGTATCTCTCTATCTATCTATCTATCTATCTATCTATCTATCTATATCTTTCTCAATCTCTCTCTCTCTCTCTCTCTCTCTCTCTCTCTCTCTCTCTCTCTCTCTCTCTCTCTGTAGGTGAATATTCTTCATTCCTGTTCTCCCTGTACAGAATTCCTCGTTTCTACTCTACTAATTTCCCAATTAACAGGATTCTTTCTTTTCCTGAATCTGGTTTCCATGGTCACCGCCTCCATTACCTTTCTGATTAGAATTCCTCTGTATCTGAGAAATCTGCTACCTGATGGAGCAGCTGGATCCTGTATAGAGCAGGTATTTAAAGTATTATGATGGTGATCTGTGATCTGTTTCCTCTCTGAACCTCACGGCTAAATAACAACAACCTGGTATTAGCTCCATCTCCAGCACCATCTCCATCTCTAACACCATCTCCATCTCCTCCTCCAGCACCATCTCCATCTCCAGCACCATCTCCATCTCTAACACCATCTCCATCTCCTCCTCCAGCACCATCTCCATCTCCATCTCTAACACCATCTCCTCCTCCAGCACCATCTCCATCTCTAACACCATCTCCTCCTCCAGCACCATCTCCATCTCCAGCACCATCTCCATCTCTAACACCATCTCCATCTCCTCCTCCAGCACCATCTCCATCTCCATCTCTAACACCATCTCCATCTCTAACACCATCTCCATCTCTAACACCATCTCCATCTCCTCCTCCAGCACCATCTCCATCTCCAGCACCATCTCCATCTCTAACACCATCTCCATCTCCTCCTCCAGCACCATCCCCATCTCCATCTCTAACACCATCTCCATCTCTAACACCATCTCCATCTCTAACACCATCTCTGTCTCCAGCACCATCTCCATCTCCATCTCTAACACCATCTCCATCTCTAACACCATCTCCTCCTCCATCTCCAGCACCATCTCCATCTCTAACACCATCTCCATCTCCTCCTCCAGCACCATCCCCATCTCCATCTCTAACACCATCTCTAACACCATCTCCATCTCTAACACCATCTCCATCTCTAACACTATCTCCATCTCTAACACCATCTCCATCTCTAACACCATCTCTGTCTCCAGCACCATCTCCATCTCCATCTCTAACACCATCTCCATCTCTATCACCATCTCCTCCTCCAGCACCATCCCCATCTCCATCTCTAACACCATCTCCAGCACCATCCCCATCTCCATCTCTAACACCATCTCCATCTCCAGCACCATCTCCATCTCCTCCTCCAGCACCATCCCCATCTCCATCTCTAACACCATCTCCATCTCCAGCACCATCCCCATCTCCATCTCTAACACCATCTCCATCTCCTCCTCCAGCACCATCTCCATCTCTAACACCATCTCCATCTCCAGCACCATCCCCATCTCCATCTCTAACACCATCTCCATCTCTAACACCATCTCCATCTCTAACACCATCTCTGTCTCCAGCACCATGTCCATCTCCTCCTCCAGCACCATCTCCATCTCTAACACCATCTCTGTCTCCAGCACCATGTCCATCTCCTCCTCCAGCACCATCTCCATCTCTAACACCATCTCCTTCTCCAGCACCATCTCCGTCTCCAGCACCATCTCTAGCATTACCTCCATTACTAATCCAGAAGACCAGCATGTTTCACCACAACCATGTTCTCAGTAGTGCTAAATACCTGGTTTACCATTGAGTTTCTCAGTATTGAGAATATCTTCCATCACCTAAAACCAGCTGCTCTACATTTAATTACCCGGCCCTGCTGTTAGAATCACATCCTGCTCCAAACATAAAACATTTAGTTGATAGGACCATTTTGAGATTGGAGTTTTTTTGGCAGAGAAATATTTGGTTAATTTGTATTTGTATCTGATATATGAAATGATTTAATCCTATATATCTATTATATTGTATTCTTTATGATGTTTTTAATTTGTTAATTTGCTTCTTTAATCCCTTTTGATTGATTGATTGATTGATTGATTGATGTCCCCATGATGAACTTTAAGGTTCTTTTCAGATTAGCTTTCTATAGTGAAGCTTCCTGTTCCATCATTATCAGTCTGCAGACTCTGTTCATCTCTCTCAGAGTGAAGAGCTCTTCAGGAACACTCACCGCTCTAATCTGAACACGTTTCACACAGAGAAACCAGAGTGGATTCCACTCCTCACCACCTCCACACACTTTACCCCCCCCCCCCACTTCACCCCACACACACTTCACCCCCCCCCCCCCACTTCACCCCCCCCCCCACTTCACCCCACACACACTTCACCCCCCCCCCACTTCACCCCACACACACTTCACCCCCTCACCCCACACACACTTCACCCCCCCCCCCCCACTTCACCCCACACACAATTCACCCCACTCCTCACTCACCCCATGGTCTCAGTGCTCTTTCTTCACCAGTTCTGAAGGTCTGGTGATTCATGTGTTCTCCTGTCTGGTTCATGTTTCTGTTCATCACTAAAATACTGTGACTTTTAATAAAAACTAAACTTTTTAATGAATTCTCTCAAAGC
Organism: Astyanax mexicanus; assembly: GCF_023375975.1. NCBI lineage: Eukaryota > Metazoa > Chordata > Actinopteri > Characiformes > Acestrorhamphidae > Astyanax > Astyanax mexicanus. The sequence goes on from NW_026040069.1 coordinate 32,363, forward strand.
ATTCAAAAAAATAAAAAGCTTAAAAGTGATCATGTCCTTTTTACAGCTCTATAGATCAGCTCTATAGATCCTGTGATTTTGCAGAGAATGTAACCGAAACGTCACATGAAGTGATGATCACATGAGCATCAGCTGCACGACTCAAACTGTTCAGAATAATGTTAGATATGGATCATATTATAAAAGATTGCGTGAAAAACTTTAAATAAACTTCAGATTTGGTGAGAAAACGGGTTTGGGACGAGTAGACATAACTTTAGATATTCTGAATTTAGATTTCTCCAGGTGAGGAACACGTGATGGTGAGTTTTCTCCAGATGAGGAACACGTGATGGTGAGTTTTCTCCAGGTGAGGAACACGTGATGGTGAGTTTTCTCCAGGTGAGGAACACGTGATGGTGAGTTTTCTCCAGATGAGGAACACGTGATGGTGAGTTTTCTCCAGGTGAGGAACACGTGATGGTGAGTTTTCTCCAGATGAGGAACACGTGATGGTGAGTTTTCTCCAGATGAGGAACACGTGATGGTGAGTTTTCTCCAGATGAGGAACACGTGATGGTGAGTTTTCTCCAGATGAGGAACACGTGATGGTGAGTTTTCTTCAGGTGAGGAACACGTGATGGTGAGTTTTCTCCAGGTGAGGAACACGTGATGGTGAGTTTTCTCCAGGCTGAAACGCTGAGGTCGTAGTGGTGAAAGAGGAGCTGTAGCTCTTAGCACCACCGAACAACAGACCTCCATTCAGCTCCTCTCCTCATCACAGCCGAGAAAAATAATTTATTTTTGCTCCTTTCAGCTTCTTCAGTTTTTCACACTTTCTCTCCGAAAATTGGATTTTATTGTGTGTTTTTTTCAGTGTAGTGACGTGTAGAGAGAGTCTGTATAGAAAATGATATTAGAGTCAGTTCACTCTGTGACCAGCTCTCCATCACTGCTGAGGGTTAGTGTAGATAGACCTGCAGTATTCGGTAGTTTTATAACTCTGTAGTATTAGTACCAAACCCAACCCAACCCCAAACAAACTAATTCAAACCAAACCCCAAAACCCAAACCCAACCCCAACCCCAACCAAACCAATTCAAACCCAACACAAACCCAAATCAACACAAACCCAAACCCAACCAAACCAAAACCCAACTCAACCCCAAACCCAATTCAACCCCAACCAAACCAATTCAAACCAAACCCCAAAACCCAACCCCAAACCCAATCCAACCTCAACCACGGCTCCCCCGCCTCCTCACGCCACAGTCCCTCCCCCTAAGCTTCCAGCCACCAGGGTCGAAGGTGAGGCGTGACCTTGTGACTGGGGCGAACGAAGAGAGGCGGGGTGAGGAGAGCGGGGCAGTTCTTTCCTTTGGGCCCCCCTCTCCAGAGAGTGGCCCGGGGAAATGGCCAATCACCTCCCAGCCTCCGGTCACGAGGCTCATGGAGCCAGGACAGGAGCAGCGGCAGCTCTCGGTAGCACCAGGGCAGGATGAGCGGCAACTCGTAGCGCCGGGACAGGAGCAGCGGCAGCCCTCGGTAGTGACGGGGCAGGATGAGTGGCAGCTCGTGGCGCTGGGATAGGAGCAGCGGCAGCTCTCGGTAGTGACGGGGCAGGATGAGTTGCAGCTCGTGGCGCTGGGATAGGAGCAGCGGCAGCTCTCGGTAGCGCCGAGGCAGGATGAGCGGCAGAAGTCCGGGCCGGTGTGAGCACACTCGGCCTCCCGGTGTCAGGGCCTCGGACACCACTCACACCAGCCGAGTTCGGGGCGAGGCGTCCACTGCTGCTGCAGCCGCCTCTCACTGGCGTCCTCCCAGCGCTGGCGGAGCCACTCCAGGATTGCTGCTGCCGTTTCCCTCGGCTGGGCCTCCAGCTCGAGGAGTAGGGAGGCGAAGGGGAAATCCCCAGCATCACACCAGAGCGGCGGTGAGTAACCCTAACCCCCCCCTTTTCTCCCGCGAGGCTTTTTTTTTGTGTGTTTGCACCACAGTGATTGGCCCCTGGGGTTAGGGGCGTGACCACTGTGACCCGGAAGGAGGAAGCACTCAGAGATACACAGACACGGGGATTAAATGAACTCAAATCATACCTTTTATTGGTTTCCAACGTCCTCCACCACACCCAAAACAACTCAAACAATAATGCTAGCCCAATGGGGCTGCAGAGTTCCGTAGTTGAGTTTTAAAGTCTAAATATAAGTCTGTGCAGCCTCAGCCCTCAGCTCCCCAGTGAAAGTCCTTTCTGAATGAGGGCTGAGGCTGGGTTTTTATACCTGTCCCAGCTGGCGGCTCAATCAGTCCTGATGTGGACCAGCTGGGACAGTGCTGTGCGCTCCGGCGTGGGGCAGACCCACAACTCCCCCGCCTCTTCACGCCACATTATATATAAATTTACAAAAAAAAACTTTATAATGTTAGTAATATTTCTTCTCACAACACTTAAAATACTACTAAAGATCGCCCACTTCTTTACTTCAGTTATATTCACTGTACTCAGTGAAGTGTGTTTATTTATTATTCTGTTTAAATGAGTTGACATTTGTGTTAGAGCTGTAAAAATTAATTGGCTAAATATTTCTATTTTCATTTTTTTTTTTATTTTGTAGATAATTTAGAAATCTCTGTGCATTATTACATCAGTAAATTAATTATTAAATTGCTACTATTTTTTTAAACATAAACTTAGTGACTATGACTTTTATATTCATGTTATTTATATTTATGCAAATATGAATGTATTGTTGGGAAAGTAAACCCACCCAGACTGTAAAGCAGAGCGAGATGAAAGCAGGAGGTGCAGGAGAGTCTAAATATATATTCAGAGTCTGTGGAGGAAAAACAGCCTCTGCAGGTCATCATACATCATCAGCGCAGGACAGCTTCACTCGGCTGAGACACCAGATTATACTATAGAACTACAGGACACGTCCTGCAGAACCACCTGCACAGATTTAACCTGCCCAGTTCCATTTTTACCCAACCGAGAAAAAAATAAACCACATAAAGCTCTCTAATTTAACATTAAAGAGACAATCCTTTACAACCACAAGTTCACACAATATTTCTTACAATTTAGTTAGTTTGTATTTGATTGCAGGGAATCTGAAGCCAATATATTTGATCTTTTACCTGATTACCTGATAACAGTATTTATTAATAAACATCCATTCCTGCATTTTAGACCCAAAACACATTTCAGACAAACGCTGGGACAGTAAAGCGTTTACCTCTTTATTCAGTTTCCATTTCTTTTACAACATTTAAAATACAGTCAGGTACTGAGATTCTCTCTTCTACAGACCTTTATAATGTGCAGCGTGTGGATTAACACTGTCTTACTGATCATCCCTGGAAAAGATGTGAAGAGTCTTAAAGGAAGAGAATTTTCCTCTAAAATCTCAGAGATGTATTTCTGCATTAATTCTGCATCACAGAATTTACTGACACGCCTCCAAACCATAACAGAACTCAGAGCTGTGTGTGTGTGTGTCTGTGTGTGTGTGTGTCTGTGTGTGTGTGTATGGTGTGTGTGTATGGTGTGTGTGTGTGTTTTTATTATTGAATTTATTATTGAATGGATGGAGGAACAGTGGGATGAGTGGAGGAGGAGACATAAGGGGGACAGGGACAGAGACACTGGAGGAAAGTCTGAAGGACTCTGGAAGCCAAAGGAACCACTGGAGGAACCGCTGGAGCATGCTCAGTCTTGATGCACTTTACCAAATACTTTTAATTCCATAAAGAAGCTTTTAACCAGGAGATCCAGGAGATCCAGGAGATCCAGGGTGAAATTTGTGCGTTTCAGACCTCCTCCTTCACTTTAACCCACAGCGTCCCTCAGTAACACTGAACATCCTGAGTGACCCGAGCTTTAAACCTTTATAAACAGAGAGGAAGAGACCAGACTCTCTAAACGAATTTTCTCTGTTTATTTATTTGTAATATTTGTGCAGAAGTTTATTATTCAGGAATGTGGTTTAATACAGGCTGGGTGGGTGGGGGGGGGGGGTTCCTTCCTGATGCAGGTGGTCCTTTTCCTGCATCAGGAGGTGTAGATGTTTGTGGTGCTGGGGAGGCTGACTCCTTCACCACCCTCTGCAGTGCTTTCCTGTCTGCAGCAGAGCAGCTTCTATACCACACACTGATGCTGGAGCACACGACGCTCTCCACCACACATCTGTAGAAGGAGGTGAGGACTGCGCTCCCGAGTCCAGCTCGTCTCAGCCTCCTGAGGAAGTAGAGCCGCTGATGTGCCTTCCTGACCAGAGTGGAGGTGTTGTTGCTCCAGGTGAGGTTGCTGGTCAGGTGCACACCCAGGTACCTGTAGCTGTCGACCACTTCCACCGCAGATCCTCCAATGTGCAGGGGGAGGTGGGCATGCTTGCCCCTTCTGAAGTCCACAATCATCTCCTTCTTCTTCTTTACGTCGATGCAGAGGTTGTTCTCTCTGCACCAATCCTCCAGGTGTTCCACCTCCTGCCTGTAGCTGAACTCATCCAACCACTGCCGTGTCGTCCGCAAACTTCACAAAATGACAGCCTGCATGGAGAGCAGTGTGAACAGGAGGGGGCTCAGCACACAGCCCTGAGGGGAGCCATGTCTCTCTGCACAGTGTCTATTATAAATAAACAGCTGCTGTTATTAAGTTAAGCATTTTTACCTTTATTTTATTTTTAATTTATACACATATTCTTGCAGTTGTAAACTGTATGTAAGAACATTAATATGTGTAAAGTTACTAAACATTTTACTTTTTACTGCCAGCTAAAAACTGTTAAAAACAGATCATTCATTTATTGCATTTTTGTAGAGTCACATGACACATTTAATAAACAGCATGTGAAATAATATAAAATGAATTGTGGAAAAGCCTTTTTTATATATAACATTCCCTCGCTTAAGAGCTTGAGATCTATTTTATTCTGATTTATTTATTTATGATGGTGCTGATTGGTGGGTATTTATTCTGAGTGTTTTGTTCTGAGATTTAGAGGAATATCACCGGCTCACGTTCGACACAGAGATATGAATCTGTGTTTCTGACGGATTATTATTATTTCTGAATGATAATAAAATCTCAGTCACGTTTCAGGCTGTGATACAGGCCGGCCCGGATCAGGATAAGTGGGTCGGCTTTGGGCCGGCGGCTCGGGGGGACCAGGCCGGGATCCTGATCCGGGAAGATTGATCCGTGTAATTTTCTCCACTCAAAAACAAACTGCAGTCGACGCCTCGTTCAGTCCGGCTGAATATTACGTGTCACAGCTGTCGTCTCTCCGGAGGAGCCGTCAATTCCGCTCTCCCAAACCGAGTGTAACGTCCAACTGACAGCTTCTGCCTGAGAAACTGGAATAAATAAACGGTGCCGCTGTTTCTGCAGAACAATTTCCAGCCAGAAGCTTAAAATGAAGCAGTAATTAGATTTTTAGTCTAATAGAGAAAATGAAGCAAATGAAGCTGAACAGAAATGATTTAATTTTCTCTTTCCGGCTTTTAAACAACAGAAACATCATCTCACTTAAACACAAATAAAGAGGAAATCCCTCTTAAAAACGATTATAAATTCTCTATGTGATTCTGCTCTGGGTTCAGATCAGAACTGAAGAACAGTCCAGTTCTCTCTTCTTCTACAGACTCGACTTTATACTGAGCAGCATGTGGATTAATATTAACACTGTCCTGCTGAAACGTGTCTGGGGGAAGACGTGTATCAGGAAGAACTCCCTCAGAACTGGAGGAAGAAAACTGTCTCTGATCAGAATAATAATAAACGATCGATAAAGAGACACAGATCAGTATTGATCCACATAGATCTGATACATTCAGTTATTGATATATTATTGATACAGTATAATGGTAATAGTGGTGATGGGTGTTATGATAACCGGACAGGTGGGCAGTCAGTAACTCGGAGGAGCAGAGAGATGGAATTAGTTTAACTGGAATTATATAAAACAGAGAATAAAAAACATTATCAGAGTGAGATTATCTAATGACTCCAGCAGATCTGAATAAAACAGATTAACTAAAGAGAGAGAACCAGAAGATAACATCCACCCACTCCACCTTCCACAACACCAGCATCCACCCACCCCACCCTCCACACACCACAAATCTGAATGATCAAACAGCACCAGCATCTCAGTTTACCACAATTCCCTCTGTCCATAAACCCCTGGATCTGCATCTAAAGAGAAAAACATTATTTACCAAAAGCTAAACTAAACAAGTAAGTTTTCAGTCTAGACTTAAAGATTGAGACCTTGAGAACATATTCAGAGAATAAATACCAGCGAGGAGTAAAAGAAGTAATAATGTGATTATTAGCAGTAATGTTGTTTAATGTCCTTTACTCTATTGTTTAATAGAGTAAAGGAAGCTGAGTGGGGAGGGTGGAGGCGCTGGATGGGTGGAGGTACAGGCGGTTGTATGATGCTGGTGTTGAGTCATCCATCCTCACTGCTGTTTGTTTTCTCGCTCTCTTACCCTCCTCAGCAGTGCTGACAGCTACTATTAGGGCTGTGAGGGATTTTTATGGTGCAGCGCGGCAGTCAGTCACCCCGGCACAGCTCTCCCAGTACCAGCCGGCGCCGGCACAGCTCTCCCGGCACAGCTCTCCCGGCACAGCTCTCCTGGCACAGCCGGCACTGCGGCCTGGAGACGAGGCATCAATCAGCTCCTACTAAACCCTCTGTATACCTGCCCAACCTGCCCAACCGGCCCACCTTACAACCCAACACCGGCTCCAACACCAACTCCAACACCAAATCCAACACCTGCTCCAACACCAACTCCAACACCAACTCCAACACCTGCTCCAACACCTGCTCCAACACCAACTCCAACACCTGCTCCAACACCTGCTCCAACACCGGCTCCAACACCTGATCCAAGTCAAGTCAAGTAGTTTTATTGTCAATGCTGCATATGTACAGGACATACATAGAATTGAAATTACGTTACTCTCCTTCCCAATTTTACAGCAAGTACAGATAATGGATAATAAAGAAAAATAAAGAAAAAGGGGAGACACTATGTGTACAATACAGCAGCAGGGACACAGACATACATGAGACAGAACAAGGTGCAGTAGTGGTGGGGGTGAAATAGATATATAAATAGAAATAAAAAGAAATAAATATATAATCTAAATCTAAATGAGTGGGAGACACTATATGTACAATACAACAAAAACACAATAGACATTTGTGAGACAGAAGATAATAGTGCAATATTAATGGTGATTAAGATCAAGTGACAATATAAATAGAACCCGTATAACAGTAGTGCAATGTTGTATCTAGCTTAAGGCTGGTAAAGTTCTTAAAGTTCCCAGTTCTTGGGGAATTAAAGTGTGTATGACAGTGCAGCGTAACAGTAGTGCAGGTATTGGGTGTGTAGTGCAGGTCCTTTTACAAAAGTTACAGTACTGTGTGTGTTCTAGTGCAGAGTTTCAGTACTGTGTTGGTGGGAGGATGTGGGGTCAGGATGATGAGAGTGTGTGTGCTGTGGGCAGGATTGGGATGGGGGGTAGAGCAGGAAGAGAGTTCAGCATCCTCACAGCCTGATGGATGGGGCTGTCTCGCAGTCTGCTGGTCCTAGACCCGAGACTCCGCAGTCTTCTCCCTGATGGCAGCAGGCTGAAGAAGCTGTGTAGTGGGTGGGAGGGATCTCCTGCCAGACGGAGGGCTTTCCGCGTGAGGCGGGAGATGTACAGGTCCTGAAGGGAGGGGAGAGAGGTGCCAACAATCTTCTCAGCTGCTCTCACGATGCGCTGGAGGGTCCTGCGGCAGGATGCTGTGCAGGCCCCGTACCACACGGTGAAACAGCTGGTCAGGATGCTCTCGATGGCATCCTCAACACCAACTCCAACACCAACTCCAACACCTGCTCCAACACCAACTCCAACACCAACTCCAACACCTGCTCCAACACCAACTCCAACACCGGCTCCAACACCTGATCCAACTCCAACACCAACTCCAACACCTGCTCCAACACCAACTCCAACACCGGCTCCAACGCCTGATCCAACACCAACTCCAACACTGGCACCAACTCCAACACCAACTCCAACACCTGCTCCAACACCAACACCAACTCCAACACCGGCTCCAACACCAACTCCAACACCAACTCCAACACCAACTCCAACACCTGCTCCAACACCAACTCCAACAACGGCTCCAACACCTGATCCAACACCCACTCCAACACCAACTCCAACACCGGCTCCAACACCAACTCCAACACCAACTCCAACACCTGCTCCAACACCTGCTCCAACACCGGCTCCAACACCTGATCCAACACCAACTCCAACACCAACTCCAACACCTGCTCCAACACCTGCTCCAACACCGGCTCCAACACCTGATCCAACACCAACTCCAACACCAACTCTAACACCTGCTCCAACACCAACTCCAACACCAACTCCAACACCTGCTCCAACACCAACTCCAACACCGGCTCCAACACCTGATCCAACTCCAACACCAACTCCAACACCTGCTCCAACACCAACTCCAACACCGGCTCCAACGCCTGATCCAACACCAACTCCAACACTGGCACCAACTCCAACACCAACACCAACTCCAACACCTGATCCAACTCCAACACCAACTCCAACACCGGCTCCAACTCCAACACCAACTCCAACACCAACTCCAACACCAACTCCAACAACGGCTCCAACACCTGATCCAACACCCACTCCAACACCGACTCCAACACCGGCACCAACTCCAACATCAACACCGACTTCAACACCGGCACCAATACCTGCTCCAACACCTGCTCCAACACCAACTGCAACACCGACTCCAACACCTGCTCCAACACCTGCTCCAACACCAACTCCAACTCCAACACCAACTCCAACACCTGATCCAACACCAACTCCAACACCAACTCCAACACCGACTTCAACACCGGCACCAATACTGACTCCAACACCAACTCCAACACCTGCTCCAACACCAACTCCAACAACGGCTCCAACACCTGATCCAACACCCACTCCAACACCAACTCCAACACCGGCTCCAACACCAACTCCAACACCAACTCCAACACCAACTCCAACACCTGCTCCAACACCTGCTCCAACACCGGCTCCAACACCTGATCCAACACCAACTCCAACACCAACTCCAACACCTGCTCCAACACCTGCTCCAACACCGGCTCCAACACCTGATCCAACACCAACTCCAACACCTGCTCCAACACCAACTCCAACACCAACTCCAACACCTGCTCCAACACCAACTCCAACACCGGCTCCAACACCTGATCCAACTCCAACACCAACTCCAACACCGGCTCCAACGCCTGATCCAACACCAACTCCAACACTGGCACCAACTCCAACACCAACACCAACTCCAACACCTGCTCCAACACCAACTCCAACACCAACTCCAACACCGGCTCCAACACCAACTCCAACACCAACTCCAACACCAACTCCAACACCTGCTCCAACACCAACTCCAACAACGGCTCCAACACCTGATCCAACACCCACTCCAACACCGACTCCAACACCGGCACCAACTCCAACATCAACACCGACTTCAACACCGGCACCAATACCTGCTCCAACACCTGCTCCAACACCAACTCCAACACCGACTCCAACACCTGCTCCAACACCTGCTCCAACACCAACTCCAACTCCAACACCAACTCCAACACCTGATCCAACTCCAACACCAACTCCAACACCGACTTCAACACTGGCACCAATACCGACTCCAACACCGGCACCAATACCGACTCAAACACAGGCACCAATACCAACTCCAACACTAACTCCAACACTAACTCCAACACCAACTCCAACACCGGCACCAACACCAACACCTGCTCCAACACTGACTCCAACACCGGCACCAACACCAACTTCAACACTGACTCCAACACCGGCACCAACTCCAACACCAACTTCAACACCGACTCCAACACCGGCACCAACACCAACTTCAACACCGACTCCAACACCGGCACCAACTCCAACTCCAACACCAACTCCAACACCTGATCCAACACCAACTCCAACACCAACTCCAACACCAACTTCAACACCGGCACCAATACCGACTCCAACACCGGCACCAATACCGACTCAAACACAGGCACCAATACCAACTCCAACTTCAACACCGACTCCAACACCGGCACCAACTCCAACACCGACTCCAACACTGACTCCAACACCGGCACCAACACCAACTTCAACACCGACTCCAACACCGGCACCAACTCCAACACCGACTCCAACACCTGCTCCAACACCAACTCCAACACCGACTCCAACTCCAGCACCAACTCCAACACCGGCACCAACACCAACACCTGCTCCAACACTGACTCCAACACCGGCACCAACACCAATGATGTAGTGATGGTGATGGTAGTGATGGTGATGGTGATGGTACAGATGGTGATGGTAGAGATGGTGATGGGACTGATGGTGATGGTACTGATGGTGATGGTAGTGATGGTGATGGTAGTGATGGTGATTTTAGTGATGGGGATGGTAGTGATGGTGATGGTGACGGTACAGATGGTGATGGTAGAGATGGTGATGGTACTGATGGTGATGGTAGTGATGGTGATGGTAATGATGGTGATGGTAGTGATGGTGATGGTGATGGTACTGATGGTGATGGTAGTGATAATGATGTTAGTGATAATGATTTTAGTGATGGTGATGGTGATGGTAGTGATGGAGATGGTGATGGTAGTGATGGTGATGGTAGTGATGGTGATGGTAGTGATGGTAGTGATGGTGATGGTAGTGATGGAGATGGTGATGTTAGTGATGGTGAAGGTAGTGATGGTGATGGTACTGATGGTGATGGTAGTGATGGTGATGGTAGAGATGGTGATGGTAGACATGGTGATGGTAGTGATGGAGATGGTAGTGATGGTGATGTTAGTGATGTGATGGTAGTGATGGTGATGTTAGTGATGGTGATGGTACTGATGGTGATGGTAGTGATGGTGATGGTAGAGATGGTGATGGTAGTGATGGTGATGTTAGTGATGGTGATGGTAGTGATAGTGATGGTACTGATGGTGATGGTAATGGTTGTGATGGTGATGAGAGTGATGATAGTAATGGTGATGGTAGTGATGGAGATGGTGGTGATGGTAGTGATGGTGATGTTAGTGATGGTGATGGTAGTGATGGTGATGGTAGTGATGGTGATGTAGTGATGGAGATGGTGGTGATGGTGATGGTAGTGATGATAGTGATGGTGATGGTAGTGATGGTGATGGTGATGGTAGTGATGGTGATGTTAGTGATGGTGATATACTGATGGTGATGTTAGTGATGGTGATGGTGATGGTAGTGATGGTGATGGTAGTGATGGTAGAGATGGTGATGAGAGTGATGATAGTAATGGTGATGATAGTAATGGTGATGATAGTGATGATGATGTTAGTGATGGTGATGGTAGTGATGGTGATGGTAGTGATAGTGATGGCACTGATGGTGATGGTACTGATGGTGATGATAGTGATGGTACTGATGGTGATGGTACTGATGGTGCTGATGGTGATGGTAGTGATGGTGATGGTACTGATGGTGATGGTACTGATGGTGATGGTACTGATGGTGATGATAGTGATGGTACTGATGGTGATGGTAGTGATTGTGATGGTACTGATGCTGATGGTAGTGATGGTACTGATGGTGATGGTACTGATGGTGCTGATGGTGATGGTAGTGATGGTGATGGTACTGATGGTGATGGTACTGATGGTGATGCTAGTGATCATACTGATGGTGATAGTACTGATGGTGATGGTGCTGATGGTGATGATAGTGATGGTACTGATGGTGATGGTGCTGATGGTGATGGTACTGATGGTGATGATAGTGATGGTACTGATGGTGATGGTAGTGATTGTGATGGTACTGATGCTGATGGTAGTGATGGTACTGATGGTGATGGTGCTGATGGTGATGGTAGTGATGGTGATGGTGATGATAGTGATGGTACTGATGGTGATGGTGCTGATGGTGATGGTAGTGATGGTGATGGTGCTGATGGTGATGGTAGTGATGGTACTGATGGTGATGGTAGTGATTGTGATGGTAGTGATGGTGATGGTGCTGATGGTGATAGTAGTGATGGTGATGGTGCTGATGGTGATGGTAGTGATGGTGATGGTGCTGATGGTGATGGTAGTGATGGTACTGATGGTGATGGTAGTGATTGTGATGGTACTGATGGTGATGGTGCTGATGGTGATGGTAGTGATGGTGATGGTGCTGATGGTGATGGTGTTGATGGTGGTGTTAGTGATGGTACTGATGGTGATGGTAGTGATTGTGATGGTGGTGATGGTGATGTGCTGATGGTGATGATAGTGATGGTGATGTGCTGATGGTGATGGCAGTGATGGTGATGTTAGTGATGGAGATGGTGATGGTGCTGATGGTGATGGGAGTGATGGTGATGGTCCTGATGGTGATGGCAGTGCTGTGCCAGGGGAACGTGGGCACCGGTGTTTGTGTTGTCCTGGTGATGCCCTGTGGAGACGATGTCGTGCTGCTCCTCACAGTAAAGTCCTGTTTTCTCTCCATCTGTTTACGAGGCAAAACCTCAGTTAAGCTTCTCTGCATGAATCTTTTAGCGCTGCTAATTCAGCCGTGCCGAGTCCCGCTACCCCACCCCCCCTCCTCCCACCGTCCGGAGACACTGCAGGACCCTGGAGCTCATTCTGCAGCCCAAACACTCCAACACCTCACTCTCACAAAGCAGATAAAACATTTATTCTCATTACTGATCTTCAACCTCACCTGACTAACCTAGAGAACCTCATCATTATACCCTCATCATTAACTCAAATAATTATACATTTATTCTGATATTAAGCATAATGTTTATTGATCTACACGTACAGTAGTAGTGTGTAATATATGTTTAACGCAGTAACATGCCAGACCAGCATTGACCTGCTGGAATACAGAGCGGAGTGTTTAGCATTAAGTAAAGGTTCAGTCACTGGTTGCAGGATCTTATTAATCTCAGTAACACTTGACTGATAAAGTTCCTGTAATGAAGAGTAAAGATTTAGATGTAGGTGTAATTAATCTACAGTTACAGTAGATACAGAATCACCAGCACTGTAAATCTAATTATGGTTTAAGTAAAGAAATTATGCTCTTGGGATTTATTTTACAGTTTCAGCAGTAATTAACACATAGTTTCTTCAAAATGTTGCAGAACTGCAGAAAAGGGTTTAGCCTGTAGTTTTAGTTTTGGAGACGGGAGGAGATGAAAGGAGAAGTTGGACCAGTTGGAGAACTGATCTTGATCCTCCTCTTACCTCCTGCTGCTTCATCTCAACTTCAACTGAGCAGAAACAGAAACCTCTGAGCTTCAGGCCGAGAAATAAGAACTGAAGGAACCTGATGATCCTCCAGATACAGAAGCTTAACATGAGCCTAGAACGCCCCCTGCTGTTTACACTGCAGAATTGCAGCAGGGCTGAATCTTTTACTGTCCTCTTTTCATCAGAATAATAAAAGCATAAATCTGCTGCATTTATCCATATGTTGCATTTGGACATGTTCCAGAGTAGCATACATATGGGTTATTTAAATAAATATAATTATTAATAAAATATATTACCTAATCTTATCACTCTTATCTCTTATATGATCTTATTGTATCTCATGTATCATAAACCATGACACATTTTTTATGTTGGATAAAGTAAAGAATGTTTTTCAGCTCTCAAAATCAACATTACAGAACAAGTGCTCTCAGCATAAAATACGCAATTCATTCAGAATCAGTAACGTGTTATTCTTTTATTAATGCAAATTAAATACGCCACCAGGTTTGACCCCAACTTCCGCCGAAATGTTCACAGGTAAACTGTTGGTTCACATGGTTGAACAGTGAGTCTGAACATTACATTTTATTTGTTCTTTGATATAATTTGATTTATTCTTTAACGTTTTACACATGTCAAAAAAAATCATCTTGTGACCATTGGAGTAAACATCCTAAATTTCCTTCGGGATAAATAAAGTATCTATCTATCTATCTATCTATCTATCTATCTATCTATCTATCTATCTATCTATCTATCTATCTATCTTTTAGGAATCCTGTAGTGAATTAGTGAATTAAGTATCCTGTAGTTAATCAAACAAAAAAGTGAAGTATTTAGATGCTCTTATCTGGGCAGCTGTTTGTTAACTTGTGGTTTCTGAGGCTGGGAACTTATCCTGTACAACAGAGGAAACTCTCACTCTTCCTTTCCTGGGGTGGTCTTGATGAGTGCCAGTTTCATCACAATAATGTTTTTGATTGGATCTGTGATGGAGAGCCCATGATTGATTATGATTATGAGGTAAATAATGATAATGTTAATGTGTAGTACTGTAGTGTAACTCAGTGAATGTGATGAAGAGTGAATGGGAGGGTGTTGTGAGGTGTTTCCGTTATTTTGTCCGGCTGTGGGACGTGGTCAGGAGGTGCTGTGCTTAATTGTGTACACTAACGTACTGCGTACATCCTGAGGAAGCAGGAGTCACTTCCTGCAGAAACAAAAGAAACGGTCAGAGCTGATCTGGAGCTTACGGCACCCAGCGCCGACCGGACCGGACCCACAAGACCCGCCGACCCGACCGGACCCCCAAACACCCGGACCTGCCGACGCGACCGGACCGGACCCACCGGACCCCCAAACACCTGGACTCACTGGCAGCATGCAGCTGCAGACTCCACACCTCACTCTGGTTCTGATCAGCCTGCTGAGTCTCAGTAATCACAACTTATTACTGAACTATAGTTATTAATATATTATTAATATATTATTATACTGTTATTGTAATGTAATTATAGCAATATTACATTACTAATGTTAATTTTAATTTTTATCTTCTATTTGATGTAGATTGTGGCAGCTGGGCTCAGTCAGGTAAGATTTATTTCTATTTATTGATCTGCTGTGCTTAGTTGTGATTTCTCTTATATTATCTACTATCAACTTTTTTCTTCCAGTCCATAATAAAACCTGATGAATCTCCAAAAATATCTTATTTTTGGACAAAATGTAGAACAGGCACTTTTTATTATTATTATATTAGGATTTCATGATGAATGGACCAATAGAATCACTCCAAATGTACTTGAAATAAATAATTAAAAGTTATAGCAGTTAGGTTGGCATCTAAAAAATAATAAGAAAAAATACTATTAAGTATAATTGTTGGTGTTTTTACAACACCAGAATACTTTAAAATCAAGCAAAAAACTGAAATAGTTGATAGAAATTAAAACTTTAATATTTTAAGAATTTTGGCCTTTTTATTGTATTCCCTTCATTTTCACAGAATAAAAGAATCACTTTGTAATTGACTTATAAGCCATTCAATTGCCAGGTGTTTTTTTCTCTCATTAATTCATAACAAATAATGACTTTTAAAACTTTCAGTGGAAGTCCTTAATTTTGTCCAAACCATTTCTAAAAGTACATTTATTATTTGTCTAAAATTTAATTTAAAACAATACATGAATTCACAAACAGCAAAAATGGAGATTATATGTTTTTTTTCATGACAGTGTTTATTACACAGGAAATTTGTCAGTGTTAAATCAACACTGTTAGTGTTAAATCCACACATATTAGTGTTAAACTTTACACTGTCAGTGTTAATTTAACACTAACCGTGTTGATTTAACACTGCCAAATTTCCTGTGTAGTAGGTTTTTTGTGAGCTGTTGTGGATCAGCAGGCCAGAGCTTTGATCTGTTGTATCTCAGGAAGTTTCAGCTGGACAGCAGCAGATTGTTGAGTCTGAATTTAATTGAGAGAGAAAAACAGAATAACTGTTATTATTATTATTCTGGTATATTTAATCTGAGAGAAGATGGGGTCACCCTGGTGTTTGTTGTGCTGTGACCAAGATGTTGGCTGGCCGGCGGAGAACACTGGGCTTGGAGGTGGAGAACGCTGGGTTGGGTGGTGTAGAACACTGGGCTGGGAGGTGGAGAACATTGGGCTGGGAGGCGGAGAACGCTGGGCTGGGAGGTGGAGAACGCTGGGTTGGGTGGTGTAGAACACTTGGCTGGGAGGTGGAGAACGCTGGGCTGGGTGGTGGAGAATGCTGGGTTGGGTGGTGGAGAACGCTGGGCTGGGGGTGGAGAACACTGGGTTGGGTGGTGGAGAACGCTGGGCTGGGGGTGGAGAACACTGGGTTGGGTGGTGTAGAACACTGGGCTGGGAGGTGGAGAACGCTGGGCTGGGAGGTGGAGAACGCTGGGTTGGGTGGTGGAGAGCACTGGGCTGGGTGGTAGAGAACGCTGGGCTGGGAGGTGAAGAACGCTGGGTTGGGTGGTGTAGAACACTGGGCTGGGAGGTGGAGAACGCTGGGCTGGGCGGTGGAGAACGCTGGGCTGGGGTGGAGAACGCTGGGCTGGGCGGTGGAGAACGCTGGGCTGGTGGTGGAGAACACTGGGCTGGGGGGTGGAGAACGCTGGGCTGGGCGGTGGAGAATGCTGGGCTGGGGGGTGGAGAACGCTGGGCTGGGCGGTGGAGAACGCTGGGCTGGGGGGTGGAGAACGCTGGGTATCAGGGTGTTCTCGAGGGGAAACTCTGAGTTTCTTGTGTTTTTGTCTGATTTCCTTCCTTCCTCCTCCCTCGGCTCAGAAGCTCGGCTTCTTCATTCCAAGTTTCGACTTCCCTTTTTGTGGACTCCCTAAACAATCAGCACCAGTCTCACGCTGCTGCAACACCCAGCATGCACTTTTGTCTCAGATATGTAAATCAACACAGTTATGTTCTGATTGGACACTGGGTTTTACCACAATATGGCGTAACAGTGCTTCACCTACTGCCCTGTAAAAAGGCTCCTATAGGCTACTGTTTTGGGTAGTGCACCTCCTAGTGAGTTCAGTATTTGGTAGTTTGGTAGTTCATTGAGAGATCATTGACTGCTAGACACACCTCTACGACGCACTCAAAGACTCAAAGAATCTTGCTCATTGGATTTGGGATCATGTCAGGCAGGAACCGTATCGTCTTAAGTGACGAATACTGTTCTGTTTGGGATCTGATGATGGTCAGGTTTGAATATGGAGGTCTTTGCCCTGGACTGAAGAGTTCACAGTGTAAACTGCTGGAGTGATTGATGATCTGAGAAGCATCTCATACAGTGAGAGTAGGTAACCTCTAGTAGTGATAGGAGAAACACTAACGGTGATCTCAGTGATCTGTGCAGAACATCCTGCAGATACATGTGTTGCTGCCTCTTATGCAGAACTTCAATAATAAACTACATTATAGCTATCATCTTCTTACTTCGTTACTTTGTATTTTTGTGAAGGATTTCATTTATGATTGTGTCATTGTTAGCTATCTGCCTTGAGAACTGGTATAAAGTTTTAAAGGGATAGTTCAGTATTTTTGACATGAGTCTGTATGGCATCATCATAACCAGTGTCGTGCATCCACACTGACTTACCCCCCACAGCGTCCTGTGAGCCGAGTTCTTGTCCAGTTTAGGTCAAAGCGAAAGTAGTCCGGCATGTTTGCTGGGGTCAGGAAAATAACTCCTTTTTCTTCCCAAAGCAGTACGTGTTCAAAAGAGTGATTTATTTACTTCACAAAAAACTAACCCTGCAAAAGTCACGCCTTGTAAATCACTTGGGTCCTACTTTCTCTCGTTCCATATCAATGCACGCAGCGCTGCAACCTGACAGCTAGCCTACGTGTTTGGGTCGCTTTGTTTACTTCTCGCCTCGAGAACATGTGTGACTACGAGAGTGACGAGGAAAACATTGATCACCGCTCAGAGCCACGGGGATATCTTTATGAACCCGAGTATACAGATGTTGAACTTCGCCAAATGGAATTAGATCGGGCAGAAAGAGAGAGGGTGGACAGAGAAGTGCGCACTGCAAACACGAAGCTTTTTTATTTTTTCCACTTTTGTGTCCACATGGATGCCCAGCGCTAGTACCCAAAGTTTCCTCAGAGCAACATCAGTCACAGGAAAACGATGAAAACTCTCCGGAGAATCAGCCACATCTTTGTTGCTACAGCCTGGATAGTCACAAGTCCGCACAATTTTAACACACACACACACACACCTAGCTATATATATATATGTGTTTACAAAGCTTATAAAAGCCAATAGACTTCTCCCTAAAGTTAGCTCGTTTGCGTTGCTAGTCTGAACACAGCTGCTAAGCACTGCCAAAACACAGAACAAGTTGACGCGTGCGCAGCTCGCTGTCAGAATGACGCGCACTGATACGAAATGAGAGAAAGTAGGACCCAAGTGATTTACGAGGCGTGACTTTTGCAGGGTTAGTTTTTTGTGATGTAAATAAATCACTCTTTTGAACACGTACTGCTTTGGGAAGAAAAAGGAGTTATTTTCCTGACCCCAGCAAACATGCCGGACTACTTTCGCTTTGACCTAAACTGGACAAGAACTCGGCTCACAGGACGCTGTGGGGGGTAAGTCAGTGTGGATGCACGACACTGGTTATGATGATGCCATACAGACTCATGTCAAAAATACCGAACTATCCCTTTAAGTTTAAAATTTAAGTTTGACATTTACTGTATATATATATATATATATATATATATATATATATATATATATATCCTTCCCTTTTATTAAGAACAGTTTCCTTTAAACTTTTATTGAAATAAATGTGTTGTTTTTCTTTTTTTCTGTGCAGCGTTTACCATCGACTCGGTGAAACTGACCCTTCTGCCGGGTAACTCAGTGGAAAGTGGCACCAAAGTGACCTTGCGCTGCGATGTGAAGGTCAGCCACAGTTTCCCCCAGCTCTCCCACACCTTCACCTTCATGAAGTACAACACCATCATCTACTCCAAAAACAGCAGCCAGGCCATGGTGGAGCGCAGCTTTACTCCAGCCAGACGGTCCAACAGCGGCTCCTACCAGTGCCGGGTCACCATCCACTCCAAGGAGAAGAGCAGCAACACCGAGACCCTGACCGTCAGAGGTATCAAACTATCCAACTGCTGAAATACCCAACTACTGAACCACTGAACTATGCAAATATCTAACCGCTGTCTACCAAACTACTGAACTACCCAACTGCCAAACTACTGAACTAACAAACTTGTGAACTACTGATCTACACAACTACCAAACTATTAAACTACCAAACTAACCACCTACTGAACATTCGAACCACCAAACCAACAAACTACTGAACTACAAACTACCCAATTACCAAGCTAGTGAACTAACAAACTATCAAACTACTGTTTGAGGAGCAATGGTTTACTTTATTGGTTGGATTTTGTAGGTTTGATGTGGTGAAGTTTGTATCTCACTGAGTTTCTGCTGATTCAGGTCTGCAGACGCCGCTGCTGAGGGTGGAGTCGAATGTTGTGAATGAAGGTGAAAAGGTTACAGCTACATGCAGCGTTCCAGAGGAGACCGGTCCCCTGCAGTTCTCCTTCTACAGGAACCAGCAGATGTTTATGATCCTCACCTCCAATGAAAACTCAACCAACACTTCTGTGGAATTCCAGGAATCCGGGGAA
Source organism: Astyanax mexicanus (assembly GCF_023375975.1). NCBI lineage: Eukaryota > Metazoa > Chordata > Actinopteri > Characiformes > Acestrorhamphidae > Astyanax > Astyanax mexicanus. The sequence goes on from NW_026040069.1 coordinate 51,926, forward strand.
TCGGACCTGCACTGCACCTACAGACACATGGAGTTTCCAGACTCATCCAACAGCAGCAACATCGAGAGAGTCTTAATCCAACGTAAAGCCTTTAAACCCCCCCCCCCCCAGCCCCCGCATCACTAATGCATCATTAGCACACTGACGGCTACAACATACAGCATCACTACTGCATCATTACCACATTGGCGTCTACGTCACTAACACATAACCTACAGCATCACTTTATCCCATATTGCTACACAATCAGCATTTTTTCTGTCTTTAGCCCTTTAATTCTGTTGCCTTGAATCTAGAATAAAAACACTAAACACATAATTAAAACTGATGGTATTAAATGATGGTTGTATTGTTGTGAGGCAGTAACAGTGTAGTGTGTGGCCTTTATTAGTTTATTAAAAAATTATAACAAGGTTGTTTCTATGCTTTTTTAATTAGAATCTATTAATGTGCTAAAAACAAGTTTAATACAGAGCGTTAACATTAAGTGTGTGTGTGTGTGTGTGTGTGTGTGTGTGAGAGAGTATGTGTGTGTGTGTAAGAAAGAGATATATTAATACATTTAAATTAATTACGAATAAATAAACTGCAGGCTTTATAATCAGCCTGAATAACAGGAGAAAGTTGGGGCTTAACCTGATAAATGATTAATATATAATATAAATATTAACACATTAAAATTTAGAGCTCTACAGTGACACAGAAGGTGGGGGATAATGGGGATGTTGATAAATCTGTATATTAAACTGTTACTAAATGAATATGTTTGTTGTTTTTTCTACAGCTGTTACTATCATCCCCTCGATAAAAGTTCAACCTGGTTTGGAGGTGGTGGAGGGGGACCGGGTGAGGATCAGCTGTGATGTTTTGGGTCACAGTAAAAATGGGTATGAAGTTTTCCTAACGGACAGAGAGACGCTGCTGATGTCCAGCCCGTCATCCTTTACCCACAGCTTTGAGGTGAATGCCAGCAGCAGCGGGAGATATGTGTGTAAAGTGGAGACGGGCAAGACTGAGAAGATCTCCACCGCAGAGCTGTTTGTAGCAGGTACCAGACCATCATTACCAAACATCACCTGTATCACCTGTACAACCTGTATCACCTGTAAAACGTATATCACCTGTCCAGCAGGTTGTTGAATTCAGTGAGGGTTTAAGATAAAGTTGAGATAAAGTTACTGAATGAGTATTCCAATTTGTTTAGCTTGTTTTTTTAGCTTTATCTCAGCTAGCCCCTCCGGACAGTGGTCATGTGGGTATCGAGACACTTTGGTGTTCACACTACAGTATTATTAATAATAATAATAATGTGGTGATCTGCTCTGTCTCTGATCTACTCTAAATGTGATGGTGTGGTTTGAGTGATTGGATTATGATGCTCCTCTAGATGCACTGTATCCCGTTCACACCTGTTTACACTTTATACTGCACACTTATCATTCCATCACCCAGGACTCCAGGTGTTAATGACAGTGATCAGATTCGTATCTGTTTTAAAGGTTTTAAATGTCTTATCCAGATAAAGTCCTGAAACTCAAGACACATGAAGAGATTGGGGGTAAACAGGGTCTAATTAGGTCTAAATACACAGAGGAAATGTAACTACAGCTGATTCGACACTAGCACTAATACTGTTTACACTGTGTTCTGTTTTTCCTGCTCAGAGCTGTTGTCGAGGCCTGTTCTGAGCATGAGTCCACAGCAGGTTTTCCAGGGCCAGATGTTAACTCTGAGCTGTAGGACTCTCAACATCAATCAAGAGAGGATCACTAAGGCAGACGTGAAGTTTGAATTATACAAAGACCAGCATCCTCTAAAAGAAGGCCACACCTTCAACTTCACAGCAAGCCAATCCAGCAACGGGAACTACACCTGTAGAGCTACAGCTAAGAACATCACCAAGGAAAGCAAACAGCTGATAATTAACGCCAAGGGTGAGCCATAACATTGCCATTCTTAAGTCACAAATTAAAGAATAATGAAAATCTTCCTGCGGAGAAAGTTTCTCTTTCCGACAAAAAATAACACACCAAGCAGCACCTTTTTTTTACCTCTATGCTGGATATAAGATGAGATTGAGACGGTTGGGTTTGGAGGTTCTACAGGTTCTGTATGGATCCTGCAGCACATTTACCCACAGATGTTACTACAGCTGGGCCTGTAGATCCTGTAGCTCTACACTCGTAGATTGAAGCTGAAGCTGAGTCCCAGCTGCTCCATAAATGCTGGATTGGTGATAAATCTGGAGAGCGGGCAGGACGAGAAAGAATCTGGTGGAGACGTTCCTTGGAAACCCTTGCTGTGTGTGGGTGAACATTATCCTGCAGAAAAATGCTGCAATCAGTTGATAGATCTGCAGGAGAGGCAGCAACACATGTAACTGCAGGATGTTCTGCACAGATCACTGAGATCACTGTTAGTGTTCCTTCTATCACCACTAGGGGGGACAGACTGTCACTGTATGCGATGATCCTCAGATCATCAATCACTCCAGCAGTTTACAGTGTGAACTCTTCAGTCCACCACAAAGACCTCCATACTCAAACCTGACCATCATCAGATCAGTACCTGGATTCATCCTTAAAAACAATACAGTTCTAGTTCAGGGTTTTTGTTCACAACACCACCGAAAATGAAGCTGATAGTTGTTGGCTGACAGACGACCTAAATGAAGGACAATTTGTTAAACTTACCATCCAGCTTCTCTCAGTCCAGTGATGCTCCCTCTCTCAGAGTCTGTATATCGAGCTATCGAGTTTACTGGGAAGACATGTCCATCAGTCATCAGTCTCCAACAGGAACATTACCCAACAGTAGCATCTGAGAGTTTTTGTATAGATAGAGTGTTTGTATGTATAGAGTGTATAAATGTGGTGAGACCAAGTGTCTAATCAAAACACACCTGTAATATCTGTATTACATCTGAAACACCTGAGACAGAAGTACATGGGTGCATCCCTATTGTCAGTGAGTGTACATACAAGGTTTTGTAATAACAGTAACAGTACCCGGTCCTGTTCCCTGTTCCTGCAGTGCCGGTCTCACCTCCAGTTATTCGAGCGGTCGGACAGGTGATAGTGGGGAAGCCATTCCAGCTCCTGTGTGAGAGTGAACTGGGAACTCTGCCCATCTCCTACACATTACTGCGGTACCAGAGACCCTTTTACACGCTGACCGTATCCGGACCTCAACGCAGCGCAGTGTTCAACATCTCCTACATCAACCATGCAGATGAAATCCACAGCTTCACCTGTCAGGCCCAGGGAGGAGCCTACAGCAGGTTCAGCCAAGCCCTCAACACACCTGTCATAGGTACCGTTATATAATCATCAATAATTCATACTCTGCTGATTAGTCTGATAAACAGAACTGATTTCAGAAAAGTCTGATAATCCAGTAATAGGTATTTGTAATTTGTATTGTGTCAACAAATGTGATGAACGGGCCAATAGAAATGCTCCAAAATTACTGCTCATGTTTTTTACTACAAAGAACCATTTTCAAAATACAAGTTTTTTGTGTTTATTGGCAAGTATATCCATCATCAACATTGCCAGTAGTTCCAGTACTGTACTGCCTACTTCGGTACCAATTGAAGCATCTCATGATTTATTTAAATACTGCTGTCACATGATTTTCGGCACATTACCTCTGTATTCTGTTAGAACCTGTGTCCAAGCCGGAGCTGTCTCTGGGGTTTCCCAGGGGTCAGACGTTCACAGAGGGGACGGATGTGAGTCTGTACTGCAGTGTTCAGCAGGGCACGGTGCCGGTGACCTTCTTCTGGTACCGGGTCGGTTCCTCCAGACCCCTGTTCACCAGTCGCTCCTCCGTGACCCGCGGAGAACACGTCATCAGATCCATCACCCGAGATCACCGGGGAAAGTACTACTGCGGAGCCTACAACGACGCCGGCCAGACCCAGAACAGCGAACCGGTCACTGTCGGAGGTCAGAGTCCAAATACTTTTATTTAAAACACAAATAGAAATGAAGAGATCTTAGAATCGTACTTTTTATAAGAAACTTTCCCCGGAGATCACTGTTCTGAATGGGACGGACCAGTTTTTAACTCCCAGCCCAGTCAGTCTCTATGACTGAGATTAAACACATTCTGTCTACATGAAGTGAAAAGTCATTCCAAGCCTAAACTATATTACAAGACAGTTTATAAGGAAAAGTGTAAGTTAACTTATTATTCCTGAGCATTAGCATTAATCAATAGGAGAAATTGAGCCTTTAGTTTACAAGTTACTTTGGGTTGTTTGTGAGCTTGTGCACTATTACACAGCTGCTCTTTAAATAAAAACCATCTGTCCACTCACACCTGATCATCTTCCATTTAATCCACCTAATTTTTACATTTAGATTATTTCTTAATCCTAAATGTTAAATATTTGTTAGTTTAATGTGTTTTTATCTGTTTGTTAGACCTGTGTGATTTTCCACATGTTTAACTAGTGAATTGTGTGAGTACAGTGCAGGGTAGTGATAGTATAGTTTGAATATTTATCAGGTCACTCAGTAAATTCTGCTGGTTTCTCTCAGTGAATCTGGCGGGCTGGAAGAAAGCCGTCATCGCTGTGATCTGCATCCTGATCCTGGTTCTCATCGTCGCAATTCTGGTCCTGTTCCTGAAGAAAGCCAGAACTCCCCGTAAACGAAAGCGAGCGGTTGAGCTCTCTGTGTACGTTCACTTCCACGTCTTTTTCTGGATCAATGAAATATAATTATTCAATATATTTATCAGAGTTCCGGTTTAAGATTTACTGCATGTAATTTTGCTGGATTTTCAGAAAACCGGCGCGCCCGAAATCCAGCGACCCAATGAGGATGAGCCTCACTCTGGACATCGAGGACAACACAGCAGTTAACAGTTAACTGACACACACACACACACACACACACACACACACACACATACACACACTGAGACATACACACACTGACACACACACACACACACACACACACACACTGACACATACCTCAGATAAATCAAAGTGTTTATTTATCTATTATTGATTGTTTCTGTCTGTACTATGTAGTGTGTAAAAGTGTAGTAATAGTGATGTAATTAATCACAGACACTCCGGGAGTGATGGGCAGGAACGTGTGGAGTGATCACGTCTCAGACTCCGGTAATAAAACCCAACACTAATCTGTTACTTAACCAGAACCAGTATAACACTTCTCAACTAATGGGTTCTACATTAATGGGTTCTGTGTTAAGGGGTTCTGTGGGTTCTGTGTTAATGTGTTGTGTGTTGAAGGGTTCTGCGGGTGGTGTGTTAATGGCTTGTGTGGGTTCTGTGTTAATGGGTTCTGTGGGTTCTGTGTTAATGGGTTCTGTGGGTTCTGTGTTAATGGGGTTGTGTGGGTTGTGTGTTAATGGCTTGTGTGGGTTCTGTGTTAATGGGTTCTGTGGGTTCTGTGTTAATGGGGTTGTGTGGGTTGTGTGTTAATGGGGTTGTGTGGGTTGTGTGTTAATGGGTTCTGTGTTAATGGGTTCTGTGGGTTCTGTGTTAATGGGTTCTGTGGGTTCTGTGTTAATGGGGTTGTGTGGGTTGTGTGTTAATGGGGTTGTGTGGGTTGTGTGTTAATGGGTTCTGTGTTAATGGGTTTGTGTGGGTTCTGTGTTAATGGGTTCTGTGGGTTCTGTGTTAATGGGTTTCTTTAGAATCCGATGATCCGGGTCGGGAGGAAGAGTGTGAGAAGTTGAGATACACAGAGATTCAGCCTCAGCAACCCAACAACCCTGAAGAAGGTTCTACTCTTTTATTACCATTAATAAATGTGTGTGTGTATAGTGTGTGTGTGTGTGTGTGTGTGTGTATAGTGTGTGTGTGTATAGTGTGTGTGTGTATAGTGTGTGTGTATGTATAGTGTGTGTGTATAGTGTGTGTGTATGTATAGTGTGTGTGTGTGTATGTGTGTGTGTGTATAGTGTGTGTGTATAGTGTGTGTGTATGTATAGTGTGTGTGTGTATAGTGTGTGTGTGTGTGTATAGTGTGTGTGTGTATAGTGTGTGTGTATGTATAGTGTGTGTGTATAGTGTGTGTGTATGTATAGTGTGTGTGTGTGTGTGTGTATAGTGTGTGTGTGTGTGTATATAGTGTGTGTGGTGTGTGTGTGTGTGTTAGTACTGATGTTGTATCTGTGTGTTGCAGTAGCTCTGGTGGTGGAGGAGTGTGTGATAGTGAATAGTGTGTGTGTGTGTATAGTGTGTGTATGTGTGTGTGTGTGTGTGTGTGTGTATAGTGTGTATAGTGTGTGTATAGAGTGTGTGTGTGTGTGTGTGTATAGTGTGTGTGTGTGTGTGCGTATAGTGTGTGTGTGTGTGTATATAGTGTGTGTGGTGTGTGTGTGTGTGTTAGTACTGATGTTGTATCTGTGTGTTGCAGTAGCTCTGGTGGTGGAGGAGTGTGTGATAGTGAATAGTGAGCTGCAGGATGGAACACAGGGTGAGTTTCTTCACAGAGAAACGGGTCCAAACCTCTTATCAGTAACAGTGATAACAGTCCTGCAGCGGGAGGAGAAACTTCCTCAGACTGAGAGGAGGAACATCAGGAACCGAGACTCAGTTAGAGGAACCCAAATAAACACACAACAGAACAAGTACTGTACAGAGAGATAATGGAGAAGTATAGATAATGGAGAGGAAGAGATAATGGAGAAGTGTAAATAATAGAGAGGTAGAGATAATGGAGAAGTATAGATAATGGGGAGGTAAAGATAATGGAGAAGTATAGATAATGGAGAGGTAGAGATAATGGAGCGGTAGAGATAATGGAGAGGTAGAGATAATGGAGAAGTATAGATAATGGAGAGGTAGAGATAATGGAGCGGTAGAGATAATGGAGAGGTAGAGATAATGGAGAAGTATAGATAATGGAGAGGTAGAGATAATGGAGAAGTATAGATAATGGAGAGGTAGAGATAATGGAGCGGTAGAGATAATGGAGAGGTAGAGATAATGGAGAAGTATAGATAATGGAGAGGTAGAGATAATGGAGAAGTATAGATAATGGAGAGGTAGAGATAATGGAGAAGTAGAGATAATGGAGAAGTATAGATAATGGAGAGGTAGAGATAATGGAGAAGTAGAGATAATGGAGAAGTAGAGATAATGGAGAAGTATAGATAATGGAGAGGTAGAGATAATGGAGCGGTAGAGATAATGGAGAGGTAGAGATAATGGAGAAGTATAGATAATGGAGAGGTAGAGATAATGGAGAAGTATAGATAATGGAGAGGTAGAGATAATGGAGAAGTATAGATAATGGAGAGGAAGAGATAATGGAGAGGTAGAGATAATGGAGAATTATAGATAATGTTGAGGTAGAGATAATGGAGAAGTATAGATAATGGAGAGGAAGAGATAATGGAGAGGTAGAGATAATGGAGAAGTATAGATAATGGAGAGGTAGAAATAATGGAGAAGTATAGATAATGGAGAGATATAGATAATGGAGAAACAGGATTTAAATCAGATTATCCTTTAAAATATATAATTTATATATGACTAATATAATCTGCTGAAACCTCAACAGTTTACAGTTTTGGGCTCAATAATGCAGAAAAATAATTGAAGGGTTTTGGATTCTCCATTACTGTCACAATATTGTTACCATTCCTCTGCTGGCAGGATAACCAGCAAGCTGGTTGGGTATTTTTGTTAAGGGGCGGGGCTTTATTTATAGCACATTCTTCAGGATTACACACATTCAGTACAGAGCGGATTATATAGAAACTGATTCTGGCCGGAATGTGAATTATCATAAGTTGGAAAAGGGCCTGATGATCATTATGTGTCTAGACAGATGGAACAGCCAGAACCCACCATCATTAGCCCACCCCCACTGCACTATCCTCTATCAGCCCTCACTACAACTCCCATAATTCACCTCACCTTACCATGAGCACACTGACCAGTGTTCAACCAACTTCACTCACAAGATAACACCTCACAACGTTTACAGTTACTGGTGTTCCCAACCATCCCCTGAAGTAACCTTTAGTAATTTTGTAACTTCTGGGTAATCTGTGTAATTATGTAATTAGAAGCTGATCTGTGCTGCAGGATCTTCATTTGAATACAATATAAATATTATTATGAAATGAATAATAATTTTTAAGGATGATAATTTAATCCCGTGCTGTAGAGCAGGGTAAAGAGCAGGGTGTTACTATAAGCATGTTTTTGTTATTATAGTTGAGGCACCAGGTGTCCATTTCCTGTCCTATTGTGGGGGGGTGGCAGTGACTTCCTGTTTTTACGATTGGCACCAGAGCAGAAATCTCCTCCATTGTTTCTCTGAGAAAACTAACCTCCAGCTGCTGGTTCTCCGCTGATTAACGGCCGAGTTCTGCTAATGGTTCTGGAATGCAGGAGAAACAATCCTGCAGTCGAGCTGCAGGACAATAACAATATCCTGAACTGCAGGAAAACAGATCAGCACCATTAACACTCATTAGCCCAGCGCTAACATTCATTAGCCCAGCACTTACGGTCATTAGCCCAGAGCTAACGCTCATTAGCCCAGCGCTAACATTCATTAGCCCAGCGCTAACGCTCATAGCCTCTCTCTCTGTTTCTGCAGAAGATCCAGACCATCAAACCACAGACGTAAGTTCAGCTCTATACACATACACACACACACACACACACACATTATATGGACATTATTCTGTACATTAGAAAATATTACATTTTACATTACACATCATAATTAAGAATAATTAGTCTTAATAATAAATAAGATGTATCTCCAGATCTATAATCTCTGATTATATTAAATGTGTGGGATATGTTTCTATTGGACGCTCTATCAACACTCCTATACTCCTACCACCCAATCTGCAGCTACTGTATATAGAGAATACTGGAGTTATTATGGGATGGATTATCACAGGAGGAATATTAGGAACTCTACAACTCCATGCTGAGACGTCTGCAGTGTTACACATGAGTAACACATGAGTTACACAAACACTACTACTGTATGTGTAGATCAATAAATATTACTTTAAATATCAGAATAAATTTATAGTAATTTATTGACCCTTAAACCCTTTATCTTCTGCACAACAATATCTTCTCCACACTTCACTTCCTTCTGGGTAAAACTGTTGTTAGAACTGTTTCTGTGGAGATGTTTTGAACCGTTTGTGTATCTCAAATATTAATGTCAAATAAAATCTATTTTTTTATCATAAAATGTATGAATTGCTTATGAATTTATCATGTATATCAGGGTGGATGCAGTTACTGAGACTTTCTCTCTTTATCTGTTTATCAGTCTGTGGAGTACGTCCAGCTCAACCACTGCAATCAGAACCCCGAGTAAACCCGGCCGCACCCTGGCTCCGCCCCCTTTAATTACACCGCTAATTTATTCTGCTTCTCCACTGGGGAGGGGGGAGGGGGGGCGCACGGCTGGACACGAGCCGGCGGTCCTGTGGGATATTTGTGTGTATATGAGTTAAACAGTCGTGGTGTTGAGTTATGTGTTGAGTTATGGATGCTGTTATTGACATTGTGTTGAATTATAGATGTTGTGTTGGGTTATGGACAATGTGTGTAAAGCTGAGAATAAAGGTTCTGCTTTCAGAAATCAGATCTTGTGGTGTGTTTTGGGGGGGTGTTTGGGGGGGTGTGTTTTGGGGGGGTGTTTTGGGGGGGTGAGAGTGTGGTGTGTTTTGGGGGGGTGTTTGGGGGGGGGTGTTTTGGGGGGGTTAGAGAGTGGTGTGTTTTGGGGGGGTGTTTTGGGGGGGTGAGAGTGTGGTGTGTTTTGGGGGGGTGTTTGGGGGGGTGTTTTGGGGGGTGAGAGTGTGGTGTGTTTTGGGGGGTGAGAGTGTGGTGTGTTTTGGGGGGGTGAGAGTGTGGTGTGTTTTGGGGGGGTGAGAGTGTGGTGTGTTTTGGGGGGGTGAGAGTGTGGTGTGTTTTGGGGGTGAGAGTGTGGTGTGTTTTGGGGGGTGAGAGTGTGGTGTGTTTTGGGGGTGAGAGTGTGGTGTGTTTTGGGGGGTGAGAGTGTGGTGTGTTTTGGGGGGGTGAGAGTGTGGTGTGTTTTGGGGGGTGAGAGTGTGGTGTGTTTTGGGGGGTGAGAGTGTGGTGTGTTTTGGGGGGGTGAGAGTGTGGTGTGTTTTGGGGGGGTGAGAGTGTGGTGTGTTTTGGGGGGTGAGAGTGTGGTGTGTTTTGGGGGGTGAGAGTGTGGTGTGTTTTGGGGGTGAGAGTGTGGTGTGTTTTGGGGGGTGAGAGTGTGGTGTGTTTTGGGGGTGAGAGTGTGGTGTGTTTTGGGGGGTGAGAGTGTGGTGTGTTTTGGGGGGGTGAGAGTGTGGTGTGTTTTGGGGGGTGAGAGTGTGGTGTGTTTTGGGGGGTGAGAGTGTGGTGTGTTTTGGGGGTGAGAGTGTGGTGTGTTTTGGGGGGTGAGAGTGTGGTGTGTTTTGGGGGGGTGAGAGTGTGGTGTGTTTTGGGGGGTGAGAGTGTGGTGTGTTTTGGGGGGGTGAGAGTGTGGTGTGTTTTGGGGGGGTGAGAGTGTGGTGTGTTTTGGGGGGGTGAGAGTGTGGTGTGTTTTGGGGGGTGTTTGGGGGGGGTGTTTTGGGGGGGTGAGAGTGTGGTGTGTTTTGGGGGGGTGTTTGGGGGTGAAAGCTCTGTTTCCTCCCTGAATCTGAAGGAGACCCTCAGCTGGGCGGCGGCTGGATCTTCAGGAAGGAGCTGAACTCATGGCTTTTCCTCCTGCAGCTCTGAAACACCAGCGCTAACTTTGAAGTAAGATAAGCAGGAGAATAACTACACACCCCACACCACACATACACCACACCACACACACCCATACACCACACCACACACACGCACACACCACACCACACACACTTCAAACCACACATAACCCACACCACACACTTCACACCACACACACTTTAAATCACACACACACTCGATAGCTCATATACCCCACACCACACACACTTCACACCACACATACCCCACACCCCACACACTCCATACCATACACACTCCACAGCTCACATACCCCACACCATACACACTCCACCCCACACATACCACACACACTTCACACCCCACACCACACATACCCCACACTCTCCATACCATGCATACACTCCACAGCTCACATACCCCACACCATACACACTCCACCCCACACATACCACACACACTTCACACCCCACACCACACATACCCCACACTCTCCATACCATGCATACACTCCACAGCTCACATACCCCACACCATACACACTCCACCCCACACACACTTCACACCACACATACCCCACACCACACACACTCCACACCTGACACAAACCCCACACTCCACCACACATACACCACACCACACACAGGCCACACCCCACACACAGTCCACACTCCACACACACTCCACACACCACACACATTCAACACCCCACACCACACCCCACACAGTCTAGACACCACAACCCACACACACCACACCCCACATTACACATACTCTACACACCACACCACACACACCCCACACACAGTCCACACTCCACTCCTCACACACTCCACACAGTCCACACCACACACTCTACACTCACTCCACACCACACCAACTCCACACACCACACACACTCCACACCCCACACTCAAGACACCACACCCCACACAGTTCACACACCACAACCCACACACCCCACACACACTCCACACCACACCACGCACACTACATTCCACACCACACTCACAGTCCACATCCCACACACTCCACATCCCACCCACACACTCCACACCACACACACTCCACAGCCCACACCGCAACCAGTTAGCAACACCTTAGCAACCATGTGGAATATGTTAGCTACTGCCTAGCAACCACTTAGGAACCATGTGGAATATGTTAGCAACTCCCTAGCAACCACTTAGCAACCATGTGGAATATGTTAGCAACTGCCTAGCAAACACTTAGCAACCTTGTGGAATATGTTATTATCTGCCTAGCAACCACTTTGCAACCACTTAAGAAATTATTGCAACAGCCAAGCAAGCACTTAGCAACACCTTAGCAACCACCTTGAAAACGTTAGCAACTGCCTAGCAACCACTTAGCAACCATGTGGACACACCACACACACTGCGCACACCACATACACTCCACACACCACACACACATTCCACACCCCACACACTCCAAAGCCCACACCACACACACACTCCAGACCCCATACACACTACACACCCCACACCACACACACACACACCACACACTCCACACACCACACACACCTCACTCCAAACCACACACCCCCCACCCTTTACACACTCCACACCCCATGCACTCCACACACACACCACACTCTACACACCACACCACACACACTCCACACCACACATACTCCACACACCACACCACACTCTCTACACACCACACCACAAACACTCCACAACAGACACACTCCACACCTGATACACACAACTCATCCCACACTCTACCACACATACTCCACACCACATTCCAAACACTCCACACCACACACACTCCACAACCCACTCCACACCCCACACACACCACACACACACTACACAACTTAGTAACTATTTGACAAGCCAACTTAAAGTTCGTTCACGAACTTTGCCTTTTCTAGTTATGATTATAGTATGAAGTTGTTTTTCAGGAGTTGGGCTTCAGCCATTAGTTCCTTTATGCTTCAGCAGACCAAGAGATTCTGGTGAAATTGAGAAACAGCCTACAAAATAATTTCTATTAAGATGAACACATACAGATTCAGATACCACAGCCACCCTCATACAGATACCACAGCCACCCTCATACAGATACCACAGCAACATAGCAAGTCTAGCCACATGTAATTAGCTTCTAGTGCTATCTTAATGTGTGTCCTCTAGTGTCTCCTGATTATGTAATCAGGTTGTAAACAGGTTGTGTTATGTAAGCTTTCTCTCTCTCTCTCTCTCTCTCTCTCTCTCTCTCTCTCTTTCTTTCTCTCCCTCTTTTCTTCCCTCTCTCTCTCTCCTTCTCTCTCTCTCTCTCTCTCTCTCGCTCTCTCTCTCTTTCTTTCTCTCCCTCTTTTCTTCCCTCTCTCTCTCTCCTTCTCTCTCTCTCTCTCTCTCTCTCTCTCTCTCTCTCTCTCGCTCTCTCTCTCTTTCTTTCTCTCCCTCTTTTCTTCCCTCTCTCTCTCTCCTTCTCTCTCTCTCTCTCTCTCTCTCTCTCTCTCTCTCTCTCTCTCTCTCTCGCTCTCTCTTGCGCCCAGTGTTAAATCTGATACCAGTCTGATATTAAAGGAAAATTATGTGACTGTTGGCCTCAGTTGGACCGAGTCAAACTTTAACTGTATCCTAGTTAAACCTGTAGCTTCTAAACTGGATTATTGTCCCTCAGAATATTCAGAATTCTAATTTTAGAATCCAGTAGAATCCAAGAAAATAAATAAAAAACCCTAGAAAAATACATTTTATCAGTTAGACTTTAGTAATGTACAGTAATTTACTGTAAAAAGTTCTTCAATATGAAATTTTAAGCTTTTCTGTGTGAACAGAAAAAAAACATCCTGAATCTCATTCAAATTCTGATTCAGGTGATGATGATATAAAGATGAAACTGAAACTTCATGTGAAGCGCTGCTCTTCAGCATCAGTTTAGGATCGAACTGTTCAGATCAATACTGGATAAAGATCATATTAAACAGCCTAAAATAAACATCATTACAGAAAATAACAGAAATATTGGCGTTTGTAGGTTGATAATAAATAAAGTACTTTATTAAGTGTGCAATTACTTTATTAAGTATTATAATTACATGTCGGGGGGTCGTGTGTGTCTCAGACTGACACCCCTGATCTCCTGCTGTTCTGAACAGTTTATCCTCTTCCAGAGCTCCTGCTCTTCACTGTGAAGCTTATCACCTCCATCAGATCCCCATATCTCTTCCTCATCAGTTATGTGAGGTCATGCCCTGTCAACAACACCAGCGACGCCCAGCTTTAACCCCTAACTCCCACTTCTTACTGCTGCTAAACACAGACGATACTGCTGGAATTTTTTACATTTCCTTTGAGTTTTATTTGATTGCAAATCGCCTGAACTCAAAAATATTTCATGTTTTATCTAATCAACTTTATTAACTTTTAATAAAAGAATGAATAAATCTCCATTCCTGCATTTCAGACCCAAAACACATTCCAAACAAACATTGTGACAGTAAAGCAGCTTTTACCACTTTATAATGTTTCCATTCCTCAAACTCAAAACATTTAAAAGATCTTTAGCTGCTGAAGTATTACCTTAGTATTTTAGGATAATAATAATAATAATAATAATAATAATAATAATAATAATAATAATAATAATAATAGAGAAATAGAAGCTGCAGTTTTATTCCTGTATCTGACATTAGATTTACAGAAAAAGACGGTTTAGGTTTTAAAACATAAAACGTCCTGCAGTCTGACGCAGCTTCACCCCTCTCACTTTCACACATCAGCTTATTATAGAGCGAGAGAACGTCCTGTACTTCCTATTACATCCCCCTCTCTCTCTCTCTCTCTCTTTCTCTTTCTTTCTCCCTCTCTCTCTCTCGCCCTCGTGAATGTGGAGTGGGATTCCTGCACTGTTATTGGCTGCATGGCTAAAATTGGCAGGCTGACCCCTGTGAAATGCATTCTGGGAATATGTTGTCCTCTGCTTTGCCTTATGGGGAGCAGGGAACTGTTATAACTCTCAGCTTCAGCAGTTATAACACACTTATTACATCACATCACACCAGCACAGTGAATTTATAATTACCTTATTATTATTATTATTATTATTATTATTATTATTATTATTATTATTATTATTATGTTACTGTATTAATCTCTCAGTGATGTTTAGAGGAGTTTGTTTGGATTTTATACGGTTCAGTTCTGTTATGAAACATGGAAAGATAAATAAGGTGAAGAATCTCTGAGATGATCTATCTGCTCATCTTCTCTCACTCTGATCCTGGACTGGAGGCGTTTTATAATAAACAGGTGTGAAAATGATCTTCAGATTTTACTGCTGGAGTATCCAGGTTCCTCAGAGCGATAATTAACTCACCTATTGATCATTAATGATCTGGATCAGATCACCTGACCACAGCTTTACACTCACTTCACTGTCCTCACACCTGCACCTGCTGCAGCAGCCAATCAGAGGACAGCCGGAGAGACTGTCTCTCATTAATGCTAATGAGGATGATAACATCAGGACATCCCGTCAGCGCTGTATCGTCCTGATCTTCTTCTGTTACCTGAATTCCCTGTCCTCCACCTGATACCTGAGTTATGTAATCCCCCTCAATCCATCCAGCCTGAAGATCAAATTCTGCTGCAGGACATCAGCAGCTACAGGACTTTACCAGGACTCCAGTTTATACTGAGTGATTAATGCATTTTAATCTGCATAAAAACATAAAGTTACAGTGCCGCTTTATGATCCTTAAAACGTAATAAATCCTAAAAACTTAATCTAATCAAACAGAATGATTAGAATTGTCTTTCATTTATTGATTAAAATATCTTCATTTAACAGGAAATGGAACAAATTTCAAAGTTCAGTAAAATAACAACATTTAACGTTTTTTCAATAAAATATCTGCTCCCCAGTCAGCATTAGTGACAGATTAATCTGCATTAAAGATCAAATCAAATCATCTCAAAACTCCCAGAATCCCCAGCGGTGATCAGCACCAATCAGATGCACCTGTGCAGCACTCTATAAAACCCCAGTCAAACCCTCATTTCTCCATCAGACGTTTATAAAGGGGCAATTAATAACAGGTGGGACAAAAGAAAAGAGACAAAAAAGTTCAAATCAATGAAAAAAAGTAGAAAAGAAGAAGATAAAAAACACAAGACAGAGAAAAGAAAATCATAAAAGAAGCCAAAGAAGAGAGTAAAACTAAATAACAGTTTATTATCAGTAAAACTTTATTCTTTATTTATTTGAGTGCTGATCTGTGTTCAGTCTGAGTTTGAGTTGTGTTGGGTTTAGTTTGGTTTATTTTGAGCTGAAATCTGTATTTTTTTTGTAGAATCTTTATTTGAGATGTTTGTTTTCCCATCCATTCTCTCCATCTCTATCACACCATCACTATTACACTATTACATGACTTTTAATGAAAGAAAGAAAGAAATAATAGACCAATAATTTAATGGATGAATATATACACATTAATATATTTCTATAAGTATATATAATTAAAATAAAATCTTACACTTTGCTTATGGATAACCTTGTTATCTTGTTATTTAGCCACAAGTTTTTAATTTTATACTTTAACAAAAAAAGAACAAAGCTGATTTTTTAAATGAGTGTTTTTAATGCTTACATTTTTTAATTATATCATATTTTCCTCCTTTTTCTTTTCTTTCTGTTCTTTCTGTTTTTAATCTCTCCTGTCCGGCTGAACTGGTGACTAAAGGTTGATCATTTCAGCTCAGGTTCACACTGTACCTCCAAACCACCAGCTTCTAACTGCTTCAATCTGCTCACCATCACCTTCCAGAGAATCTGTAACCCAACCCCTCACAAACAGCCATCATCCCCCCCCCCCACCCCGTCCCACCAATCCCACCAATCCCATCAGTCCTTCCAGTCCTATGAGGTCAGACTCAAAACAGCAGCTGGACGTGTTGAGCTTCAGTCTCTAAACCTGAACAGCAGAGCCTTCAGCCCTCAGACTCCTCATCACCCCATAAAAACTGATACCTGTAACCTGTGGGCTTCAGGCTGCAGCAGATCTCAGATTTATGGGTCTGTTTTGGTTGGAGAGAAGAACCGGGGATGTTGAATGAAACACAGGAAACAATCCATCTCACCCAGCTTATTTACATATGAGTGAAAATTAGTGTATAAATATTTACTCATATTTAAAACTCTACGAGGAACAGCTGCATAAATAGAGGCTCCAGTAAAACATCAAATCAAATAGATTCAAGATTGAAGTTTTTTATTGTGGAGTCACAGAGTACAGGTGTACATGTGAATGAAAAAATGGGTGCAGATTCCCACCAACGTGCAGAGAACAATATTCACAATATTCACAATATTCACAAGAAGAAGAATAAAATAAAATAATATAAAATAATACATACAGAGACCTTTACAGTATAAACACTATACACTCAATAACAGTACACATAATAACTCACACTATAGACAAATATATTGCAGGGAAATATGTTAAGTAAGGCTGAATAAGATATAAGATGTTATGTAGAAATGCAGATATATAGAGTGTGTTACATTTGCACTCATTTACTAAAAATGAATAACACAGTAAAAAAGTGGCTGTAATGAAGTGATTGTTTATCTGTGAGAATAAGTATTTATTAGAGTGTTTACAGTATTATAATTTATTAATAAGTTTATTGGGGGGTAAATCTGTTCTGTAACTGAAAGGAGGATCTAGTACCTGTTGGTTCTTCTATGCTGGATATAAGATGAGATTGAGACGGTTGGGTTTGGAGGTTCTACAGGTTCTGTATGGATCCTGCAGCACAGATGTTGCTACAGCTGGGCCTGTAGATCCTGTAGCTCTACACTCGTAGGTTGAAGCTGAAGCTGAGTCCCAGTTGCTCCATAAATGCTGGATTGGTGATAAATCTGGAGATCTGCAGGACGAGGAAGTGCTGCAATCTGGTGGAGACTGTGTTCCTGGGAAACCCTTGCTGTGTGTGGGTGAACATTATCCTGCTGAAAAATGAAAGTTCTGCAGGAGAGAAAGCAGAAACACATGTGAAATAAAGTCTGTAGATATGCAGCAAATCTTTAACTTTATTAGTTTAATTAATTAAAAAATGATGTATTTCACTATATGCTGAACCAGCACTACTCAGTGATCAGTTTACTGAGTGGAAAACAAGAACAGGTGATGAGAAGATAAACAGTTTCCCCAATCACATCCCGACATCTCTTTACTGAATCACTGAATCACATGCCGTTTCCGTGGTGATGTGATGTTATATAAAGTGTTTGATGTTTGTTTAATGGTGACTGATATTTACCCTTTAAGACTGAGGTGTAAAAGAGGCTAATGCTAAGTATAGTGTTCCGAATGTGTGACGTGACCCACCGCGTGAGAGGTCACACGCTCCGGCTCACGTCCAACAGTGATGCAATCTGCAAACACATATTACTCACACCAGCCAATCACACGCCCCCTAAGCTCACTGGTGGGCGGGGCTTATTCAGACACTACCACACACGACCACACACTATCCACACACTCCCACACACTACCACACACTACCACACACTTCCACACACTCCCATACACTATCCACACACTTCCACACACTCCCATACACTATCCACACACTACCACACACTATTCACACACTACCACACACTCCCACACACTTCCACAAACTATCCACGCACTACCACACGCTCCCACACACTATCCACACACTACCACACACTACCACACACTATTCACACACTACCACACACTTCCACACACTATCCACGCACTACCACACGCTCCCACACACTACCACACACTATCCACACACTACCACACACTTCCACACACTTCCACACGCTCCCAAACACTATCCACACACTACCACACACTACCACACACTATCCACACACTACCACACACTATCCACACACTACCACACACTCCCACACACTTCCACACACTATCCACGCACTACCACACACTCCCACACACTATCCACACACTCCCACACACTCCCACACACTTCCACACACTACCACACACTACCACACACTTCCACACACTCCCATACACTATCCACACACTACCACACACTATTCACACACTACCACACACTCCCACACACTTCCACACACTTCTTCACACTATCCACGCACTACCACACACCACCACACACTACCACACACTATCCACACACTACCACATACTACCACACACTATCCACACACTACCACACACTCCCACACACTCCCACACACTTCCACACACTCCCATACACTATCCACACACAACCACACACTATTCACACACTACCACACACTCCCACACACTTCCACACACTATCCACGCACTAACACACACTCCCACACACTATCCACACACTCCCACACACTTCCACACACTCCCACACACTTCCACACACTCCCACACACTATCCACACACTACCACACACTATTCACACACTACCACACACTCCCACACACTTCCACACACTATCCACGGACTACCACACACTACCACACACTATCCACACACTACCACACACTATCACACACTCCCACACACTTCCACACACTATCCACACACTCCCACACACTTCCACACACTACCACACACTTCACACACTCCCACACACTCTCACACACTACCACACACTATCACACCCGCACCTCCTCACACCAGAACCTCCTCACACCAGCACCTCCTCACACCAGAACCTCCTCAAACCAGAACCTCCTCGCACCAGAACTTCCTCACTCCAGCACGTCATCACACCAGTACCTCCTAGCACCAGAACCTCCTCGCACCAGCACCTCCTCACTCCAGCACCTCCTCACTCCAGCACCTCCTCCCTCCGGCACCTCCTCACACCAGCACCTCATCACACCAGAACCTGCTCGCACCAGAACCTCCTCACTCCAGAACCTCCTCGCACCAGAACCTCCTAGCACCAGAACCTCCTTGCACCAGCACCTCCTCACACCAGCACCTCCTCACACCAGCACCTCCTCACACCAGAACCTCCTCACTCCAGAACCTCCTTGCACTAGAACCTCCTCACTCCAGAACCTCCTCGCACCAGAACCTCCTCACTCCAGAACCTCCTCACACCAGAACCTCCTAGCACCAGAACCTCCTTGCACCAGCACCTCCTCACACCAGCACCTCCTCACACCAGAACCTCCTCACTCCAGAACCTCCTCAGACCAGCACCTCCTCACACCAGAACCTCCTCACACCAGCACCTCCTCAGACCAGAACCTCCTCACTCCAGAACCACCTCACTCCAGGACCTCCTCAGACCAGCACCTCCTCACACCAGAACCTGCTCACTCCAGCACCTCCTCAAACCAGAACTTCCTCACACCAGAACCTCCTCACACCAGGACCTCCTCAGACCAGCACCTCCTCACACCAGAACCTGCTCACTCCAGCACCTCCTCAGACCAGAACCTCCTCACACCAGAACCTCCTCACTCCAGAACCTCCTCACACCAGCACCTCCTCACACTATAACCTCCTCACACCAGCACCTCCTCACACCAGAACCTCCTCACACCAGCACCTCCTCAGACCAGAACCTCCTCACACCAGCACTTCCTCACACCAGAACCTCCTCACTCCAGAACCACCTCACTCCAGGACCTCCTCAGACCAGCACCTCCTCACACCAGAACCTCCTCACTCCAGAACCTCCTCACACCAGCACCTCCTCACACTATAACCTCCTCACACCAGCACCTCCTCACACCAGAACCTCCTCACACTATAACCTCCTCACACCAGAACCTCCTCACACCAGCACCTCCTCACACTATAACCTCCTCACACCAGCACCTCCTCACACCAGAACCTTCTCACACCAGAACCTCCTCACACCAGAACCTCCTCACACCAGAACCTCCTCACACTATAACCTCCTCACACCAGAACCTCCTCACACTATAACCTCTTCACTCCAGAACCTCCTCCTCAGAGTGAAGTCAGACCTTCACAAGATCCAGACCTCAATCAGCAGCACTAATATCTGATCAGTGAAGAACATCAACCCCTATTTAACAAGAGCTGATGGAACCACAAGAGATCAGAAATGGAATAATTAGGATACAGACCCTGACTATATGTAGATAAAACAAATCCAAAAAATTGTTCTGTTAATCCACCATGTGACCAACCACATTAAATAAGACCTGCTGACACTGACTGATCTCGGATCAGAGTGAGGAGAACTTCAGCTGCAGAATCACAGTTCAGGCTTCTGTTCTGTACAGTAAATTGTAAGTGGTATTAGCTGAACAGATAAAGCATGAAATACAGACATGCTGAAATACTGAGAAATATCACATACTGTCTGCAATCAAATAAAAGACTAATATAAATGTACCAAATAACTTTGGATAAAAAAAGTGTCAGATAAATGCCTTAAATATATAAATGTAAGTTTGTTTTTTCCAAACTGTCTGAACATTTTTTTATTTGATTGTAATAATTTGTGATGCAGTTTAATGAGGCACTAAATGATTTATATTCTTTTCACATAAACAGTGAAAAATTCTGCTTTAAATGTTTCTCTGCAGACAGTCTAAAACTACATGTTTTAAACTCGCAGATCTAATTTAAGGCTGGAAACTAAAAGTTGTCCTTCTATGGTTCTGTATCTCTGGTTCAGAGCGTTTACTTATAGAAGCTGAAAACAACCCAGACCATAAACACAGCTTCAGCTCTGAGGCAGCAGGAGGAAGAAGAGGGAGTTTAACAGCGAGCGAATTCCTCCAGAGAAACCATGTGATCATTTCAGGACATTCTGAAAGTGCCGCTCGTCCTGCGCTGGTTTACAGCAGTTAATATTACACCCTGTACACACTGTTCATCAGATCCACAGGATCATAAACAGAGCTATACTAAATAACCATCCATTTACCTCAAATACACATTAAACTAACCTTCTGTTATAGTTATAGTATATAATTCTGTTATAGAATTAATCTGATCAGTCTTTAATCAGAAAAGGTTGTGACAATATGGATAAAATAAAATGCAGTGTATTGTAGTGAAACTTGTATTGTGGCCAAATTAATCAGTAATCCAGATATTTTAGTAAGAAATTAACGTTATGAGACTGTTCTTGTTACGCCCTCGCTATGTTTTCCTGTGTTTTCCCCGTTTCCTAGTGTGTTTCTCTTGTACTTTTCCATTACGTGTGTGTAATTTGTAGCTCCGCCCCTCGTTACCTGTTTCCCCAGGTGTTCATTGTTTCATGTTTAGTATAAATAGTACTTGTTAGTCTACGTTTGCGGTCGGTCTTTGCACCTTCCTCTGTCGTTTTGTCTCGCCACGTTAGCTATTGTTTATTCACGGTTTCGTCACGCTCTGCTTGTTTCTTGTTTATTTCTAGTTCCCTTTATTTCTTGTATATTTCTAGTCACGTTTAGTTCTTGTTTGTTTCTTTGTTTATTTTGTATATATTTACGTATTATTCCTTTGTATATATTCCCTTACCTTGTTTTGTTATTATCTGTTTAGTTTAGCTACTTATCTGTTTAGTTTAGCTCTTTGTTAGTTTCGCTGTTTGTTTATGTACATATTTATATTCGTTATTCCCCTGTTTTGTTTACTTGTTTACTTGTTATTTAATAAAGTCATGTCTTACCCGTTTAAACGTCCGCCTCCCGTCTCACCTCGCGTTACAGTTCTCAGGTCATGGGTTTGGGGGAGAGTCACTAACTTCAACACCGCATTTGTTTACAGGGACATCAGTGCATTCTTCAACAGGACAATATTAATAACATGTGAGAATAACATGTGGAGAATTTAGAAATGTAAAATGTGATAACCCCATACTGTTACACACCGTAAGACCTGTTTACAGGAAGCATTGGACAAAATAACTGAAACTTTCAGTGCCTAAATGTCTTTTAAATGTTGTGAGAAGGATCAGTGATTGGAATGTGTTTTGTATCTGAAATGCAGAAATGTAAGTAACACAAACGGTACACAATAAAAATAAACATCACATTTTAAACACTGATTTATTTCAGTACTATATCTCATGTTTTTCTGGGTTAGAGTTGTACTGTATTAAAGTATTTATAGTTGAGGCATAGGTGGAGCATGTCAGGAACAATCAGATTTTTTTACTAACATTACAAATAAAAACTAAAATAAAACACCTGTTACCATTTTGGATAACAAATAAAAAGATTTGTGTTCTTTATGCTAATGCTCTCAGTAGGTTTGGGTCGAGGTCATGATGTAATGCTGCCCCAGTTTCTGAAGGGGTTAAATGAGAGTGGGGGGTCAGAGGTCGCAGCTCATGTGACGAGCATGCAGAAGTGTGTTTAATGCGACCACCCGCCGCCATGCTGCAGTCACTCCATAAACAGAGCGGCTTTCCCAAAATAACCCAGCCGAGGATATAAAGAGACGCCAAATCCTGCGCAGCCAGAACAGCACAAAGACACGGGAGAGGACGATAAAAACCCAACCAGGACCAGCGAGGAGAGAACAGTCCAGAGGAAGAGCTCATTACGAACAGTTTTTACAGAAACAACGCTGGACTGGTCTCGGGACCGATAGGGAGCTAAGCGAGCGCAAAGGATTACCGTTTCCGGATTTTCCTTTAGGACAGTTTTGGGATTTCTTCTGCCTCCTCCTGCCTCCGAGCAGAAGGGGGGGCTGAAGAGCGACGGCAGGAATGAAGTATAGCTACCAATATCCGGTGTCCCAGTACACGCGCCCCAGTACCTACACCCCAGCGACGCACTACACGCCCAGCCTCTACTCGCACAAGCAGTACTCCACTAGTTCCTACTCGCCCAGCAGCTACAGCTCCGTAAAGTACACCCCCACCTACTACACCCCACCTTCCTACACCCCCGCCTACAAAACCACCTCCACCTACACCCCCATCTCCTCCAAACCCTCCCGCAGAGGCAGCGCCGCTCCTGCCCAGCGAGCGCCAACCGTACCCGTCAAACCCGCCAAGGCTGTTCGCTTCACCAACGACGTTCTGTTCCAGGACCACATCCGGCACGGAGAGCTGGAACTGATCGGCCGCTTCATGAGAGCGAGGAAAGTGAGACTGGACACTATTTTTCATTCTGGTAAGTAAACTTTTCTTCTTTTGCACTTTGATAAGAAATAAATATGGCTTCCTTATTAAAGCGATAGTCTAGACAGACAGGTTTGGGGGATTTCAGCATTAGGAGACCCCTTCTGGTGAAAAAGTCTCACTGCTCTCTTTGCATTGTGATGCTGATCGGTACAGGCGTCTGTTAGCTGATGTATCACAGCTGGGGATCCGGGGATCCGTCTCACATCTGCCAAACAGAGGTGAAATAGTTTTACCACAGTTAAATAAGGAAAGTTAATGAATCTCAGAGAGTAAAGTAACACTGTCTAAAATAAAGATAAAAAACAATCTGTGAGCATGTGGGAATGAGCTAGCCAATCAAAAAAAAATTCTCTTTTCTCAACTCGTTTCTGACCACAGGCATGGCGGCTCTTCACGAAGCCGTTCTCTCAGGAAACCTGGAGTGTGTAAAGCTTCTGATAAAGTACGGAGCTGATGTTCACCAGCGGGACGAGGACGGCTGGACTCCCCTTCACATGGCCTGCAGTGATGGATATCCTGAGATAGCACGGTAACATCAAACTCTTCAATACCTCATTATCTCACAAATATATAGATCGGATTGTAGATAGGATTGTAGATCGGATTGTAGATTGGGTTGTAGATCGGGCTGTAGTTTGGGCTGTAGATCGGGCTGTAGATCGGGCTGTAGTTTGGGTTGTAGATCGGGTTGTAGATCGGGTTGTAGATCGGATTGTAGATTGGGTTGTAGATCGGGCTGTAGTTTGGGCTGTAGTTTGGGCTGTAGTTTGGGCTGTAGATCGGGCTGTAGATCGGGCTGTAGTTTGGGTTGTAGATCGGGTTGTAGATCGGGTTGTAGATCGGGCTGTAGATCGGGCTGTAGATCGGGTGGTAGATCGGGCTGTAGTTTGGGTTGTAGATCGGGTTGTAGATCGGGCTGTAGTTTGGGTTGTAGATCGGGTTGTAGATCGGGCTGTAGATCGGGCTGTAATTCAGGTTGTAGGTTTGAGTCATTGACAGCACTGTCTCTGCAGGTATCTCCTCTCTCTGGGCGCGAGTGCAGAGGCTGAGAATGAGAATGGAGAGAAACCAGCTGACCTTATCGACCCCAACTGCCGAGAGCTGAGCAAGCTGTTTGAAGTGGGCTGTGTTTAAAGAACCGGATTCAGTCTCTGCCTGAGTTAGAGGACGGGTCCACGCTGAAGCTGCTGAACTGTTTAATCTGGTCAACAGAGGTTTTGGTACAAATATGTCCAATTGGACTCCAGCTCCAGCTGTCTGAATGTTTCTGTGTGTTTGTGAAAGCAGATGCTCTCGCTTTTAATTTTCTACTGTTGTTTTGTTTTTTTAGGGGGGCTTTAGTTTAGCTAGGTCCCAGACAGTTTCATCCATGGGTTCCATGTCGGCTCCACATATGGGCCATTTTTCCACGGTGGGGTCAGAGTGGACCGGTTGGACCAGTGCGGTTTCTTCTTCCATTTGCTGTAATGGCAAATCAGAACCGAAAAGTGCACCTCGTCTCGTAATAATTATGATTTATGATTATGCCCTGATTTTGACAGCTTCAGATCTCTACCAGCAGCCTACCAGGGTGTTAGCAAGACCCAACTAGCCAAGCAGTGGATCCCTACATCTTTAGTCCCTCCCACTGAACAGATCTGGGGTCCAAAGTGTGGCTAAGGTCTGTGTGGAAAATCCACTGCTCTAGTTTCCCTCTGCGCTCAGAACCGCTCGGCCCGGCAGGGGAACAACAGCCACCCGGGTCAGTGATTAACTCTACTTTGGTCAGTGATGGGACCAGTATTGGTTAAACCTGGGCGTGGTCTGGGACGCTGCACGCTGTGTGAGATGGGCTTAGATGGGTTATGGAAGCGCAACTGGTTCCAGTAACACCACAATACAAACCCACTCATGCTGGTACTTTACCAGAACACAGAGGAGTCCGTGTGCACCGGCCGTCCTCTAAATATACTGTTTATATATTCCTGTAAGCTACATCTTTGCTTGCCTCCTACTGCTAACCTCCCCGAGCTCCAGTTACCCGGCGCTGAAAGCTCCCTGACACCCAGTAACGTCATCAGGAGCACAAATAGACCGGCGGCTCTAAATCGGACCTGCAGCTGCTGGTGCTGATCTGTGTATTATATCTAAACGTGCTGCAGATCAGGAGCTCTGAGAAACACTGAGGATCAGTTCAGGTTCTTCAGGGCAGGATCAGTTCAGGGTCTCTGGTTGGAGATGTGATGATGCCGTATGTATTTGAGTAAAATGTTGCTTCTGCTGTGCTAAAAATTAGCACAGTATATATTTATATACACTGAAAAAAATGTGGAGTAGGATTTACTTAAAAAAACCTTGTACACGTTTTACACACAGAAATACTAAGTAAATTTAACATAGCATTTTTTTAAGTAAAATTTACTTGCATCTCCTTACAGTTTTTATTAGTAATACCAAAGTAAAATTTACCACTGAAAGCAAGTATTTTTTTACTTAGTTACATTTTGATTAAAATTTCTGGTAAAAAACTAGTACACATATTACACTAAAAACTCCAAGTATTTTGTTAATAATGGGCACTGCTTAAAACACCTCCCTGAAAAATGAAGACACACAATATCCACAAAATATAATTTTATTTTTAAACACAAAACACACAGAAAAATTATGGGCATTTACACAGCCACCTCATGGTGGGACACCTAGGGTAAAAAATAAAAATAAAAAACTTGTAAAATTATATTTCTGGTGCACAAACGCACATGCGCGCACACACACACACACACACAAGTAATTACTGAGGCAAAAGGTGAAACCCCCGCGGAAAAGCGCTGGCCAAGGGCATAGTTACTGAGGCAAGTAGCTAATGCTAGTGAGGGCCATAGACTACACAGTAAGCTCGGCTAGCCTCGTGGTAACTGAGGCAAGCAGTTAATGCTAGTGAGGGCCATATACTACACAGTAAGCTCGGCTAGCCTCGTGGTAACTGAGGCAAGCAGTTAATGCTAGTGAGGGCCATATACTACACAGTAAGCTCGGCTAGCCTCGTGGTAACTGAGGCAAGCAGTTAATGCTAGTGAGGGCCATATACTACACAGTAAGCTCGGCTAGCCTCGTGGTAACTGAGGCAAGCAGTTAATGCTAGTGAGGGCCATATACTACACAGTAAGCTCGGCTAGCCTCGTGGTAACTGAGGCAAGCAGTTAATGCTAGTGAGGGCCATATACTACACAGTAAGCTCGGCTAGCCTCGTGGTAACTGAGCCAAGTAGCTAATGCTAGTGAGGGCCATATACTAGCTCGGCTAGCCTCGTGGTAACTGAGCCAAGTAGCTAATTCTAGTGAGGGCCATAGACTACACAGTAAGCTCGGCTAGCCTCGTGGTAACTGAGGCAAGCAGTTAATGCTAGTGAGGGCCATAGACTACACAGTAAGCTCGGCTAGCCTCGTGGTAACTGAGGAGTTAGCAAATGCTAACGGGAGTCATATAATACACAGTAAACATGGCTAGCCTCATGGTAACTGAGAGGAGGTAGCTAATGCTAGCGGGAGAATAGACTAGGGCACTTTGTCATAAAGCTGGGGGGTTAGCTAAATGCTATCCGGAGAAATTAGCAAACAATAGCGGTGGCCAGGCGCCGAGTTAATTAGCCGCGGTAGCTAACGCTAACACGATACCGGGGCGGCTCATATTACACACAACACACTTATACCCATATCAACACTCTTATACCCATATCACATTATACACTTCAACATTTACTTATTTCCCACCTGGATAAAAGGATGAAGAAAGACGCGTTCAGCAATCATCTGACAGGCAGTACCTGTTATCCCAGAGCCACACTCTAGCGCCCCGCATTAAGTTGGGGCGTGTCTAACGTCTGACGTCACACGAGCGTTCTTTTGGCAACATTTTACTTGAATTTCTTTAGTTAATGTAATGATGACAACATTTCAGTAATTTTTACTACAGTTACTACAGTTAAATTTACTGAATGTATTTAACTAAATGGGAAGACACACAATTACGCAGAAACTCCAAGTATTACACTGAATTATACATTACATTTTTGAGTAATTCTCAGAATTGATGTTTTCATGTAGAAATTACTTTAATTGTCCTTGTTGTATTTACAAAGTCAAAAAATCATTTTTTACAGTGTACTCGCCGACTCCTGTCTCCTATAAAAGTCTTATGTTTTTTCTTTTTTACTGTTTTCATAAATAAAGGTGTTTTTTATAACGTCGACTTTGGCTTTGTTTATTTTCTCATGTTTTATTTGCTCAACTTCCCTTATATAACTTATATAAATTACTAATAAACACCTATTCCTGCATTTAAGCCCTGCAACACCTTCCACAGCATTTATCAACAGAACCAGCGATTATGAGTTTAATGCAGGTGTATTTTCTGCATTAATGCTGTATCAGTAGAGCCAGTGCTAATGCTAACGCTAATGCTGTAGAGGGAGAAATATGCAAATATCTCATCGTGTTTCTTTGAGGAACATTGTTTTTAAACAATTAAATCCTTTTCTTACAGATTTATTACAAACTGGAGAATCTTCACTCCAGTCGGCCAATAGAAATGTTCCAAAATGACTTCATACATTAACATCCACTACAAATTAAGGGCTGTGTTCTGTTTATGTACTTACCACTAATATATTAAACACTAATAAACTAAATATACTAAACATACATATATTATAAACTAATCTGCTTGATATAGTGTTACTATAGATTAGTAAATATTAACTAACCCATTTTATACTAACAGGACGTGAGGAGTGGGGAGATAAATAAATCTCCCTGCAGAACCACAGCAGTTTATTTAACTGTGAAACTTATGTGTATTTATTTTACTATAAACTCTATTTTATTTTACTATAAAAAAGTTTCTACTGCAGGGGTTAAAGAGAGCTACAGCGCCGCCTGCAGGACTGTAGAGTTTTAACAAAAACTGCATCAGTTTCTAAACCTTTACTGACTGCAAACAATCCTGTACAATAATATTCGAATGGTATTTTAATAAGCTGTAATAAATCACAGCCTGGTAAATCAGTTTTATCACTTTTATGCAGAGGGTTTAGGACCGCATGACAGCATGTGCATATAAAACCAAAATAAATGTTTACAAAAAAAAAATCTAGGGGTAGAGTTACAGTATAAAACTAGGGTTAGACTTACACTTGAAATTTAGGGGTAGTGTACAGTATAAATCTAGGGGTAGTGTACAGTATAAATGTAGGAATAGTGTACAGTATAAATCTAGGGGTAGTTTACAGTATAAATGTAGGAGTAGTGTACAGTATAAATCTAGGGGTTGTGGGCAGTAGGAACTAGGGGTAGGGTACAGAGGAAAAATGGGATTGCACCGTAGAGTTGCTGAGTGGATGAGTTTTGGCGCGCTGTTGTGCGCATGCGCATGGCCTGTTTTGATGTGCTGCCCCGGATGTAGTCAGTGTGCGGCGCTGAGGAACAAAACCGGGTCTGATTTGAACCCAAACCGAACCCGAAGCTCCGCTAATCTCCCCTCTCCGAACCCGAACCCGGACCCGCCGGGACCCAGAGGACGGACCGGGCTGAGCGGTCAGTGAGCAGAATCTGTGGTGATTTTCAGTAAATAAACAATAAACTCACTGTGTGTGTGTGCGTGTGCGTGTTCAGTCATAGAATAAATATGAATTAAATCAGGCAAAACACTTAATAATATAAATATATCACAGATCTATAAATGTGTTTAAAGGCATAAACATAATCCTGTTGGTTATAAGACTAGTCCAGCAGCAATACTGTATTTAACAGCTGGATGTAAATAAAAGCCATTATTTATATATATATATATATATAATATTTTATGAGCTGCTGTTTTTCAGTTAGGATAAAGCTGTGGGAATTGTGAATATGCCGCAGTGATATAATGAATATATTTGTTGTGTTTAGTGTGTGAATATTTATTGTGGATATATTATAGTGTTGGAATTTTTTTGCTTTTTGTTTAGGAATCGTCAGGATTTTCTGCAGAGTTTCAGTAGTTTATTTATTACAGAATGACCAGGTGAGTCTCTGATACTCAGGACTGTTCAGGTTCTTTATAAACTTAAACAAATAAAATAATAATGAGGTTTATACTCTCGCTGAGCTGCACAGTGAAGCATCAACGTGCCAGAGTGAATATAATTAAAAACATTTCAATTATCAGAGTTAAATTATATCAGCCCAGTATAGCATTCATTTACACTAATCTTCAATACACAGTGTGCTTTAATAATATCATATTATATAATTCACTTCTGGTGGAATCTACAGTATTTATCTCAGTATATACAGCGTTATTTATCTCAGTATTAAGCTCAGTATATTTTTTCTCAGAGCAGTAAAATATCGCTATGGCAGTTTTTTCCTCTTATTTTAGTTTTTACTGAAATCCGAAGATATAAAACATTTATCTGTTTATTTACTGGTGGG
Organism: Astyanax mexicanus; assembly: GCF_023375975.1. Lineage (NCBI taxonomy): Eukaryota > Metazoa > Chordata > Actinopteri > Characiformes > Acestrorhamphidae > Astyanax > Astyanax mexicanus. The sequence goes on from NW_026040069.1 coordinate 82,211, forward strand.
TAATTCAGTACAGTGTGGGTGAAATGGTCCGTCTGATTGGCCGTGGGGAGAACGTGTGAATTGTCTATTGTTTTGTGGTTTTGTGTAAACTGCTGTCGTTTCACTTTATTTCCATCCCTATAGATAAATGTAGGGGTTTCTATTCTTCTAAAGATCAGCAGCTGAGTTTAAAGCTGAATTATCTTTAAACTTTTATTTATTTAATTTTTTGTTTTAGTTTATTTATGCAGTAAAGTTAAATCACACTGGGATCGATTTAATTTTAAAGTGTAAATGGAATCTGGACAAAGTATAAAATCATGTTAATAAAATGCACATTTTCCTTTCTTTATTACATTTTTATTAAGGCAGAATTACAAACAGAAGCGGGTGATAGGTGTTTATATATAGTACATTATATCACAATATTTTTAAAACATCTTAAAAGATTCTTATAATAATATTTATCTCAGCACTGTGACGTGCAGAAATTTACATTAACAGACAAAATTACAGGTACTGTCCCATATGTTTCAAAATGTGCTGCTAATTAATCAGTTAAAACTCATTTTTAATAAAATGTGAAGCAGCTTCTCAGTGTTTCTTCAATGATCTTCCCCTCCTTCACTCCTCTATTCCATTATTTCCCTTCGACCTCCTTTAAGCCCTGAATAAAAAATGTTTTACCTTTAACTTCTTTTACTTTTACTTTTTTTTACTATTGTAAGTCATTTTGGACAAAAGCGTCTGCCAAAGTTAATGTAATTAAATTATTTAACTGATTAAAACGATGTGTCAGAACTAAACACTGTGAATCACTACCGCAATATTTATCACCAGACTATTAATACTAATAATACTATTATTATTATTTATCACAACTAATTAAAACACTTCCCAGCTGATCTGTGAATAATTGTAATTATATTAAATTCTGTAATCTAATAAAATCTCTCACGTCTTGTTTTTCAGCTCCTCTGCTCCCAGAATGCACACCTACAGACGCACCTCCAGCCCTCGCTCTCCCACCAGCACTGGTGAACTCTTCACGCCGGCGCATGAGGAAAACGTTCGCTTCATCCACGACAGTCAGTATCTCCACATCCACCTGGATTAATGATTATTAATTACATTAATGATTAATGATGTTTATAAACTGGCTGTAACTCTGCGTTCTCAGCGTGGCTGTGTGTTCTCAGAGATATTAAATCCCTGCAGAACGGAGAGCGTGGACCTCAGGAGTACGTAGAGAAGAACCCAAACCCTCACCTTCACTGTGAGCAGCTCCTTTAATCCCTGCAGATTAATAATCAGATTATTTTACACCGTTATCGGGATGATCAGTGACTGTTGGGGACTGTTGGGTCGTGGTTTTTACAGTTGGTCAGTAGAATCAGATGAACTCTCACTTTCGTCTGATACGGTTTATACTCAGTGTTGGGAAGGTTACTTTTAAAATGTAATCCCTTACAGATTACTGATTACATCACTCAAAATGTAATTTGTAACGTAATCAGTTACATTACTTCAAGTGAGTAACGTAATCTGATTACTTTGGATTACTTTAAATATTGTCATTTTTTTAAGCCTGAATGAATGTAACAAATAGATAAACAAATAAAACAGCCTTTTCAATCACTCTATAAAAATACTTATGAAACCATTTCATCAAACAATTTTATGAAACACTTCTATAAATTGATGATAAAACCATTTAAAACCAAACAATGTAACAACAACTGTAAGCTATCTACTTGCAGGTTTGCCTCCAGTGTAATTTTGACAACAAATTGTGATTTAGTCTTAGTTATAGTCTTGTGACGAAAATAGCATTTAGTTTTAGTCACAATTTAGTCATCTGAAATGTTTTTAGTTTTAGTCGACTTAATGTCATAAGAATATAGTCGACTAAAATTACAGTAAATTTAGTTGACTAAAATGTAAAGGGTGTAAATGTAAATGCTTGTTCATCAGTTCCCTTGAATTATTAACTCTACACGTATACGAAATGAAACGTTTAATAACCACTTGAGTAATATTGTTAATGTTTGAAAGTGAAATATATTTATATATGATTTAATGTATATTATTATTATTACTATTATTATTGTAGGTGTGTGACTATACATATTTTACATTTAAAATTTAGCTCTAGAAATCAGGTCATAAAACATCTGAATAGTTAAATTATAGTTTAAACAGAGCTGTAGATGCAAAAACTTTTAAAGGATCTAGTTTTATCTCCAGCATTAACCCAGCACACCTACTGGAGCTACAGTCTATAAATGAACACACATTCACACACTGTCCTGTAGAGATGCTCTCAGGATGTACTGAGAGACTTCATGAGTTAAAGTGAGAAACTGATGAGAAAGTGCTGTAAGGAACTTTACACAGACTTTTGGGTTCATAGATTCACTTATTTTATTGTTTTATTTTGGTTATATTATTGAGTTTCTGAGCTGCTCCTGCTTTAACACTAGCTATATCTTTCCCACTGTGAGACTAAACAGATGATCGGATCTTAATGAGTGAGTTCTGTATCAGTTCTGTGTTTTAGTGCACTGCCGAGTTAAACACATCAGCTCATGAAATAACATCAGTATTAAAACGCGGATCTCTGCATGGAGATCTGTGTGACTCTGGTCTGCAGAAGCTGAAAGATTAGTGGTGTTTTTACCGGAGATGGAGTCGCTCCACGCGGTTTACACGTTATCTTGTTTTTCGCGACGTCAAAAGAGAAATATATCGCTGAACTCTGTGGAGTTAACTTCCAGTCGAGCTCCGTATCGACAGTTTAATTCCGCGCGGCGCTGCTGCAGGAGAGGCGGGTACTCCACCTTCGCTAAAGTAGCAGTGATTGGATCTCTTCCTAGCTGGTCCCTACCTTTCACAGACCTAAATTAGTTCTGATTGGATTTCGTCCCTGCCAAACATTTTCGTCTCGTTTTTATTCGTTGACCAAAATGTCAGTTAATTTCGTCTCGTTGTGTGTGCGGAGCCGCTGTCTGCCCCTCCTCCCTGTGTGTGTGTGTGTGCAGCGAGACGGGAGGAGGGGCAGAGAGTTCCCTGTCATATCAGAGCGATTTCACCGCAAAATGTTATTTGCGTTTTGTCAGTGTTGGATTGGAAGAGCAAAAATAGGAAAGTACCGCAATGTAACCCTTTAATTTTAGCAGAGTAACTGTAATCTGATTACCACTTACTGAAGCAGTAACTGTAACGGATTACAGTTACTCATAATTTGTAATCTGATTACGTAACGCCGTTACATGTAATCCGTTACTTCCCAACACTGTTTATACTGATACCGGCTCGTTATAACGGCGCGTAGTTGATTGAGTGTCTGTGTGATAATTATAGTATTAATAGTATTATAGTATTATGTATAATTATATAATTAAATTGTAGAGACGGTCTGAGACGCCAGGCGTTCTCTATCTACTGTTCGGGATCTGGGTCCAGGTTTCTTCTGCTGATCAAACAAACAAAACCGAGTCGCTGCGCTTTCCTCCGAGTGTTAGCGCTGTGATGCTACTCGACAATGCTACATCAGCAGCAGTTCAAAAAGAGGCGGAGTCGGACTTCACATGTATCGGAGGAGGCGTGTGCTAGTCTTTACCATCCTGGTGTTGGGCCATCACTAGTGATGGGTAATTGACAGCAAAATTAGGGGGGAAATAAAATAAAAATTAGAAAAAAAAATTAAATATAAAATATGTTATTTTCTGCCTCTCTCACTTTAGTTTAGAAATCTCATCTGCTGCACTTTCCATTTAAATTAAATGGGAGTGAACTGGGACGAAGTTCCACCTGCAGCAGCTCCTCACTATAAAAGCATCAACACGTTAACCAGACGACTTTAAAAACATCCAGAAGGGTTTTTCAGCTCTGTTGTTATCGGGTGGGAACATGTACATATATTTAGTTAGTAAATGTGTTTTTGTGTCACTGTTAAAGTGTTTGATCTTAATTTCATCTGTGTTTCAGCTTTTACCCCATTTGACCTTGGCGACCTGAAGAAGCGAAACACAGAGAGTTCCTAGATCTTCTTCCCCCCTGTCCTCCGAGATCACCAGCCCCCCCCGTCCCCCCGTCCCGTCCCCCCGTCCTGTCCCTCTGTTACTCCCTCCTGCCCTCGGGACATGGACCTGTCCCCCTCAGTCCGGAGTCTCTGACTCGCGCTCGGGGTAAACTGACCCCCCGCTCTGCCTCCGGACAGGACCCAGTCGAACCCCTGCGCTTTGCTCGGGCTGCGGGTTCGGGACGGCCCGGAGTCGGATTTCAGGGATTCTCTCGGCTCCTGGTTTTTGGTTTTTGGAATTGGATTTTTTTCGTTGTTAAGTGTATTTATTCAGAAACGTGGAGTCGGACAGTGAGGGACAGACTCTGAAGATTCGACGATCTAAAAACCATAAACTCATTTAAACCATGTTACTCTGGAGGGGCAGTTTTTTTTTAGGAATTTAGATGGAAAGAAAGTTTATAGTTTATGGTTATACACGTGATCATACGGACGAGTTTATGATTATAGAGGCGAGTTTGGAAAGCCAAAGGTTTTTAATTAAGAAACTTTTTTTTTATAAATAAATAAAACTTTCAAAGAGTTTAATTACTTTTTCTGCATCATAAATAAAAATAAGCCTTAAAATACAAAAAAAGAGACTTTTATCTCTTTACGTTTCATTCTCCTTACAGCACTGAGACACTGAGAGTGTAAACATGCACTTCATAATCCATAATCTGATTACTGCTGAACAGTTCAACACTAATCAATAATTTATATCAGCCTGGGTATTCTGATAATGAGAGTTCACACAAGTCTAACAATAATCAGTAGTTACATCAATTTAAACTAACATTAAACGCACTGACCCGGATTTATTATATTATAATTTATTATAATTTTCCAGGAGCACAAATTAACCGTGCAGCTGAGGAGAGAAGGTCACTGTCCACAAAAGTCACTTTTTAAGTATTAAATTCTCAGGTGTGTGTGTGCAGTTTGGACAAATCTCCTTTAATGTTTTTCTACTGTGTATATTAATATTTAATAGACAGAAGCTTGTACAACACTTGGAATTGTGGCCCAGACGGTATTTTAGCTGATGATGATTCAGGACTATAGAAACTGCCGCAGGGATCGGTTCTGGTCTGGGGGAGGTAAAGGCAGTTGGAAGAACAATAGGCTGCTTTTCACCTGAGCACAGGTGAGAATAGCTGACCATTCACCTGATCAATTGTCAATGGCTTTCTGAGTCTCTGAGTGATCGCCTTAATAAGATGTGTAAAACAGTCCATCTATCTGAAACACCTTAAAGTGAATAAAGTAACAATAATAAGAATAATACAGCAAATGGGCTTTTTTCTCTGGTTGTGAGAATTCAGTTTGGTCCACAGAAACACAAAAGCTCTAATTCTCACCTGAACTATGATACATATATACTATAATAAATATTGCTATGGAAATTTAGTACAGAATTATTGCGCATATGCTCTCTAATAGAATAGTGTTAGTGTTAATATTGGGTTTAAATTAAAGAATTTTAAGAAAGCATTAGTGAAAATCTTGCATTGTATGATTTGTGTTTATTTCCTTTAAAACCGATGAAAACATTTTCATACCCCTGCTTTATTTGAATTATTAGATTTTTAGAAGTTACGTCTCACAATGTAAAAAAAAGTTCCCCAGTTCCAGTGCTGTTGAACTGTTCCATGTTTATTCACTGTGTATGTATTAAAGTAAGGAAACTAGATAAAATTTTGGTAGTTGGAAGTTAGTTTTTAAACTTTGATAGATTTCTCTTAGTAGAACTCATTAAAAGGGAAAGTTTAAATAACTGTAAAACACTGGAGATTATTTATTGTCAGATTTGCTGCACTTTAGTCACAGTGTTGGAGTAAAGTTAAGATTAAACAGAAATAAATTAACTGGTTTAAAAAACAGGAAATTAAAGCATTAATGATTTAGGCCTGATGTTTTAGTGAGGTATTTATATATGTGTGTATATACATATATGTATCTTTGTTGTTGTTGAGTTGTCTCCGCCCAGCGGCGGAAGTAATGTTGTGCGGAAGTGCGTCACTGTCTCCTTGCTTATAAGCGCGTGAGGGCGGCAGGGAGCAGTTTCCGGTCGGCGGGGCGCGCGGGTGATAGATCCGGGTATCAGCGGCGCGTGATTATAGAGTTTATACTGCGGTGTATACAGGAGTATAGCTGAGTATTAGTGTAGTATATAGCGGAGTATAAGAGAAGTATAGCGCAGGGTCAGCATGGCGGATAAGATGGACATGTCTCTGGATGACATTATTAAGCAGAATAAGCAGCAGCGCGGCGGTGGTGGAGGCGGAGGCCGCGGGGGGAGAGGCGGCCGGGGCCGGGGAGTGGGAGCCGGCGGGGGCCGCGGCGGCAGCGTGGGGAGACTCGGTGCCGGAGGATTCGGAGGCCGGGGCGGAGGAGCGGTGGGGCCCATGCGGAGCCGGCAGAGCCTGGGCCGCGGCAGAGGCGGCAGACCCGCGCCGTACAGCAGGGTAGGAGAATCCGCAGCAGCGGCCGCAGGGCCCGGGCCTAGCTCAGCCCGAACCCGGGCCTCTCCGGAAAAATGTTCCTATAAAATGTGTTGTGCATTATTGTTCTCTCTTCCCCCCCAAAACCAAAACCTCGGTTCTCCCACGGGGTTTAGCTGAGCGGATCCAGCGTGGCTAAAGCGCCCTAACTAGGGCACACAGGCCGGCGCCATTTTGGAACAGCAGCAGCGGGGCGCAGTGAAATGGAGAAATAGTGAAGAAGTGATTGAGAAAAAAGGGAGAAGCGGAGGATCTGCTGCTTTATTCTCCTCCAGAGTTCTGCTCTCAGCGTCCAGGCGGGTCTGGAGACCCGGAGATCAGCGGGGAGACCGGCGGTGTTTTGTGTTTTTTGCGGGAGCTGAAGAGTGCGGATCTTTTGTTCGGAGTCTGATGAAGAGAAACGGCTTTAATTTCAGCCTGAATATCAGATTCACCGCGGATTCTCCTTATGAAGAATGGACTCTTTAATCTCTAAATCTGTGTTAATCTCTGCTGCAGGTTTAGAGTTTATAGGAGATTATATAAACACTTATATAAAGTTAGCTCAGTCAAAATGGCGTGCTCTCAAAATGGACGCTGATCTCTTCAGTTCCTCAAGAGCTTTAATCAGGCAGCACTGGACTCTATTTTTATCTCCATTTTTAATTTTTTGATGGACTGGCTGAATCCACCACCTGTTTCTTCTGGAGATCTGAACTCTGAAGACCTGCAGAGATTTATTTAAAGACTCTGGGGTTTGTTAGTTTAGCAGTTTTAACCTGAGATCACATCAGAAAACACAATCCAGATATTAATCACCAACACAATCTGTATTATAAATACAATTTCTAGTAGTAATGTTTGGTTTGCAGTTATATACACATTCTGATTAGCATATTACCACAGATTTACCTGGAAATACTAGCAAACCTTAGTCAGTTAATCATTTTATTATTTTTTACTCTTTTGCTGGCAGTAACTGGTGTTCTGCTCTTTACTAACACATCTTATTTACTTCCACATCTGCTCTTTTACGTAAACAACCTGAATGACTTTTTGATTTCTAAAAAAAAAATGTATTTCTGTATAAATCATTTTATGGTACTTTTGGTTGCTATATGGTTCAGTGAATCTGTAGTAAAGGCACAGTTTTTGACGAGTAACAGTTAAAAGTTGGGTTAGGACTGTTTTTAATGGTTATTTTAGACTAAAACTGCTTCCTGTATGTTGATGGTAGCCTAGCATGTGGGCAAAAATGGGGCGTAATCATGGGCCAACTGGTTTTGGCAATAACTTTTAAAAGTCACGTTCTGTTCTTATAACTGCCTTACATTTTTTAATCTGTTTATTTGGTTTGAGTTATTCTTTGCATACGTATGAGTTTATTGAGGGCTCTTTTTAAAATGTTTAAAACTGCAGTTTTAGTCAGTGTGTAGTTTTCTCTGTTGCCTCCTTTCCCTGCACTGGCGTACTTGTGTAGTGATGGGGTGGGCAGGGGTGGCTGGAAATCGTGGTGAGCGCCAGATGCGCTGGCCTGGTTGAGGCGGGGCCCTGCTTGCCCCAGCACCCTGCCGAGTGGACAGTCAGTGCCAGCCGGGACCCGAAGTCAGCAGGTGCGTTCTCTTTCGTCTGTTGCAGCCGAAGCAGCTCCCCGACAAGTGGCAGCATGACCTGTTCGATAACGGCTACAGTGCCGGTGCTGGAGGTGGCGGTGGTGGCGGCGGCGGAGCTGGAGTGGAGACTGGAGGAAAACTGCTGGTGTCCAATCTGGACTTCGGCGTCTCAGACGCAGATATTCAGGTACAGTGGTGCAGTAGATTTGGGGGGGGGGGTCTGTATTAAAACGCACAGTCTTGGATTTGAATCCTGACTTCGCTTGTTTTTGTCCGAAGGAACTCTTCGCTGAATTCGGCACTCTGAAGAAAGCTGCGGTGCATTATGACCGGTCGGGGCGGAGCCTCGGCACCGCAGACGTTCACTTCGAGAGAAAAGCAGACGCTCTGAAGGCTATGAAGCAGTACAATGGGGTTCCACTGGATGGTGAGCTTTTTGATTTTATTCTACTTGTTCCTTTTCAGAGAAGCTTAAACCTAAATCAGCCATTTCTTCCTTCTGAGTGAGTTCAGATGTGTTATTGCCCAAAGGTAGAAATGGTTGGTGTAGGGTTTAGTTGGAATTGCTAATCTTTTACAGATTTATTCGCTTGTCACTTATTACGAAGTTTTTAAATGTAATTATTTTTTTCCACAGGTCGTCCAATGAACATTCAGCTGGTGACATCACAGATTGACGCTCAGAGGCGAGCCCCGATGCAGGGGTCAGTACAGGTTCTCCTGCTCTGTCTGAATTAGTGAGGGTTTATTTATGTTCACCTAATAATTTCTGTTTCAATTTTAGTTTGAATCGAGGTGGTGGAGGAGGAGGAATGAACAGGAACAGAACCGGGGGTTTCGGGGGTTTACAGCGAGGCCGTGGAGGTCGGGGTGGAGGACTCCGAGGCCGCGGTAGAGGAGGAGGTGGAAGAGGCAATAACAAACAGCAGCTCTCGGCAGAAGAACTGGACGCTCAGCTAGATGCCTACAATGCCAGGGTACGTAACCTGACTATGGCTCACTCATGTCTCCTTCAGACCCCTAAACCCTGTCTTTGGGGTCAAGCAGTATTTAAGGTGGAATGGAGATTTAAAGTAGTGTTATGCTCCTGAATAAAGTGGCTGGGACAGTGATTTGACGAGGAGTAAAATGAGTTTTTCTGAATTCTGTTCTCTTTTATCCTCAGATGGATACCAGCTAAACCACGCTGACCTGCCGAGCCGTGTTCATGTCTCCTGGTGTGAGATGGTGGTTGTTACAGCTTTGAATATGGTGGACATTTTACACTTAACCGTCTTCAGAAGTGATTTAAACTTGTGTACCAATATTTTCTCCTTTTAAATCTCGTGTTTTTTACCAATTTTTTGTTTTTAGTTTTTTTTTTTCTTCTTTTTTGAGAGAACTTGGTCTGACTGTAGGAGTTGATGGGGGTGCTTGTCTTTACCCTCACTTTGTAGATCGTTGTAATAAAGCCTGCAGTACATCCACAGATTCTAAGCAATGCCTCTTTCCTTTTGTACAGAACATGCAGTTTTAATGTCTGTGTACAGAAGTTACGCAGGTTTGTAAAATCATTAAGACTACTTTGTATACCAAATGTACTGCCTAATTGTGATGAGCAGGCTTGCGTTTTTATTTTATTGCATAACCTGTACTGTTAATTCATGGCCACAGTTTTGTAGTTTAGAGGAATGTTCTAACTTTTCTGTTCTACTTCCTGTATCTCAATCCACTTTATTTTTGTACATAAATGCAATTTTCAAGTCTCATGCTTCAGTTAGCATTTCTTGGTCTTACGGTCTGCTTTTACTTTAAGGAGTTTATTGGTTGGGAAGTGGAAGTACTTGTCACTATTTCCTGTTACTAAATGTTGAGTGTAAATTGTAGTTTGAGTAACATTTTCCACAAAAATTTCTTTAAACTTTCAGTTTGTCAGTTTACACAAGTGAAGACTCTCTGGGGCTTCAGGTGATCAGAATAGGTTTAGTTCTTGGTCTATGGGAAGTGTGTTCAGTGTTCTAGCAGCTTCTAATGTTCAGAACTCTTCACTAATTTTTTAAAGAAAAGAAGGTGGGATTCTTACCTCCAGGAGAAAGATTATTGAAATGTTTCTGTAGCCACTAGAGGTCACCAGCTGTTTTGAATAGAAGCTCTGGTTCTAATACATGGCCTCGAGTGGATGGTAACTCTGTGCATATACCCAATTTCAGACTGATATAGTTTCTGTAGGATTTAAGAACAGCGTCAGACGGGTCTCTTCAAAATGAAGAGTACCTCCCTGCACTATTAGTGCTGGTGTATGCCGGTGTAATTTGCAAGTGGGAATCTGTATAAACATCTGATGTGGGTTACTAATTCAATCAGTGCTTTTTATAAGATCTAAATCTGTGAAATATTTAATTCCTCTCAGTTCTCCTTAAAGGAAAGTCTAAATTAAGTTTGGGCTGTGGTTCTGACCCACATGTTGCACTGGTGTTTACTGGGTTAGATTGAACTGCAGGAATTGCAGTATTTTAAAGATGCTTTTCAGTGGATTATTCTGGCTCTGTACAGCGTCCTGATTCTTACAGGAATCTCTGGTATATAAAGGGTGAGGAAAATTTGCTCAACACACTGAACAATTAATAAATTACAAAGTTTCTGCTATTACCCTGATCCTGCAGCAGCAATCTATACAGATATGATTCATAAAATGATTAAAGTAGGTTCTGAGTCGCTGATGGTAAAGTTGCAGCTCTGATTTGAGTTCACACTCCTGCGCTTCTGTTAAACACAGCTTCAGATCAAACAGGCAGAGTCTAAGATAATTTTATGTAGAGAGCGTGCTGTAAATCTTATAAAAACGGGGGCTTTTCCTAACAGTAAAAAACATTGAATGTTGTGTAATGTCTTTTTAAGGAGACTTCATCATTCACGTCTACTGTGGTACATGAGGAGGAACGGTTTGTAATTTTATTGATGGAAAATCAGCTTTTATTTCACTTAATTTGGCTAAAAGGCATCAGTGAGTGCTAAAATTCTCATGTTGATTGTTTATTTAACGGTTTTGACTGGATGAGACTAAACGAAGCTTCAGATAAAAAGTGCTTCCCTCAAATAATATAAATATACTTCTACTGATATACGATTAATTATTAATTTATTACTATTTAAATGTACATTTCTACACTGCAGGGAGTAATATCAAACAACTATTCGAACTGAATCGATTCATTTGGATCAGTGTTTAGATGCACTGAATCAAAGTCCGTGTCAAAAATAAATAAATAAAAAAGTCACGTGACCGTCCAAAAATCCGGTTTCATTATTATTATTACTATGACTATTATTATTAATGATTAACCCGTTAGTGAGATGGAGATCTGCAGGATGATTTTAAAGTAAAGAAAGTAATGATTCTGATTGAACACCAGATTTAGTCACTGTGGTGGAAGATGATTCAAACGTCTCACGAGATTATTATCAATAATTCAATCTCCCAAAAGCCTCACCTTTACCATCAATCCCCGCAGGAACACAGTGTCGCTATAATAACTGAATACAAACAATATAAACATATTTAATACATAAAGTTTAATATAGCACATATAAAACATACAGTGTAAATGATGCGCGGTGAGTTAATATCGTCAGCAGTTTTTATTGGAGTTTTTTAAACAGACACATTAACGAGGCACGGGCTACGCTTACACACACACACACACACACAGGCTTCCAGCTCCCTCGCCCAATCTCTGTCCTGCTACTGATCTGACGTCGCCTCAACAGTCCAATAGAAAGTCTTATATAATAATGCATAAAACAGGGAGGCGCAGTAATAAATAATACATATATTAAATGAGTGAGTTTTGTTGTTGGCGATTAAAGCTGAGATTATATTAGTGTTGGTATGTGAGTTAATATTATACAGTGTTCAGCGTTTATTATTATAGCCTGTTACATACAGTCATTCTCCTAAAGCATATTACTGCTGTCCAATATTTAAAAAAATGTATCCCCAAAACAGCAGCTTTATAGTAGAGATAAAACCTTACACGGTAAATAAAAACCATTCCAAAGTGTTTCTTTCTGTCATTATGTATAATTTCGATTGGTCCATTCATCAAAAACGTTCTGAAAAGAGTGTATTATATTATACTACAACAATGGAGATACTTGTTTTTCACTGGACTCGATGATATGAAAATATGACCCCATACCTGCACTACTGTTTATACTGGCACAAACATACCCACTTTAATTCCCATTAAACTGTGAACGTTTAAAGGACTGTAGCACTCGTTCACTTTATCAGCCTTAAGCTTTATACCTCTATATTTACACTAATGTTTATACGGGTTCTGTTTATACTGGTACTGTCATCACGCCTCCCATCACTATTACACTATTGTTATATGCATGTCTATATAGGTGTCCTTGTTGTATTGTATATTTAGTGTCTCTCGTTTTTATATTTATATTGTTATTTTCTGTACTTTCTGTAATTTTGGGAAGGAGATACTCCTTCCTAATACTCTGTATGTCCTGTACATATACAGTATTCACAATTAAACTACTTAAACTACTTAAGTTTTGTAATGATTCTGGTGAATCGGTTCGCTGAGTGAATCGGGTGTGCATCAGTCGCAGGTGCTGTTCCGGGCATGCGCAGCAGCAGGCAGGCGCAGGTCTGCGCGCGCTCTTGGCCTCACGCGTCTGTGTTCCCGGAAGCGCCGCTCCTCCTCGCGCCGCAGAAACACCGAGAAGCTTCAGCAGAACCAGAACCAGAACCGCAGGACCAGGACACGCTCCTCCGGTAAGCGGTGCTGCTTCCCGCGGGGTTAGGGGGTGTCGGTACCGGTCTGTAGTTCTGCAGCTCCGAATAAACTACAGACCCTGACAAAGCTAACCGGCTAAAGCTAACCCAGCCCAGCTTCACCCGGCTAACCGGATCAGTAACCGCCTTATTACACCCTCCCCCGGGACACCCAGGCCCGAACACCCCTGTTCTGCTGGTAGACCTGTGTCTGGACCCGGAGCTGTGAGGGTTCGGGCTGTGAGGGTTCGGGCTGTGAGGGTTCGGGCTGTGAGGGTTCGGGCTGTGAGGATCACATGCTGAGAGTATAGTCAGTGAGTAATGGTCAGGCGGCTGTTGTCTGCTGTAGTCAGTGTGATTTAAGCGGTTTTAATAGATGATTATTTATTTAGAGTATCTGTTAGAGTACCGGTCTGCGGGCTGGGTGTGGATCTGCTGATGTTCTGCGAGCTGAAAGTGGAAGTTCTGTAGTTCTGTATCAGGAAACGCTGGTTTTGCTGGTTTTACTCAGTAAGAGGTTCGACAGACATGTTTAGATTCGGATTGGAAAATTCCCTAAATTATAAGTCCACCCAAATACAGCAGATAGAAGCAGCGTTTACACTTATTTTAAACTGAATCAGTCAGAATCTGTGAGAGATGGGTTATAATAAAAAAAACAGCAGTCTCAAACAAATAACCTAAATCTAATTACTCTATAGCAGACAATTACATATAAAGCAGAAACTGCTAAACTGGCATACTAGGTAAAGTACATAGTATTTATTCATCTTTAAAGTGAAAAAAAAAACAAAGCCAGGGGAAAAGTGATACTAGTCTTTATTCTTGCAACATCTAAAAAACATGAAACTTTTTACTTACTCAAAAACTATTCCCCCTAAAAAAGCAGCTAATGATCTAAAGCATAGATGTGTTATTTAGCTGAATAAACCAGAAGTTAAATACAGTAACTAGTTAAGTGGACGAGTATCAGACTGGGGTTAATACAGTAATATTTATTATCTGATCTCTCTTCTGGATCTGCAGTAAAGTAAATGAGCAGTTCTACAGAGTATATTATTATTTAATCAGCCTTATTATTACACTCAGGATATTTATAATTATCTTATTCGGGTTAGATCAGTATTCTGCTTAGATTCAGGATGTGTAATTTAACGGGTGGTAAATCTGAGGACCGAGCTTCAGTTCAGTTTTCTGACGGAAAAAAATGGTGATTATCGGATGTTTAAAAAAACAAAAAGCATTGGACGCGCATATGAAATTAACAAATAAAATCAGAATGCGTTAACTGAAGCTGTATTAGCGCTACTTTTAGCGTTAACTATCCTGGCTAAGCTAACCGAGCTAAGCTAAGCTAACTGAGGGGGTTGAGGAGGAAATGACCGGGCGAAAATTTCCCACAGCTTTTATTAAATAAACTCTTTCTATAATCATTATCATTATTATCGGCTACAGTAGCTCTCCTCATTACTGTCTCTTAATGTCGAGTGGATTTTGGGCTTTATGTAACTTTTTACAACTTCCCATTCTGTAAGACTAAGGGCGTTTTTTTAGCTTAGCTTAGCTTAGCCACAGAGCAGGATTCTGTTCTGCTTCCTGTAACATTAAGCTCCTGAACTGCAATTTATTCAGTTTAGTTATCTTAAGCTTTTACAGTTAAGGTATTTCTACAGTTTAAATGTCTTTTAAATGTATCTAATCTAGTGAGTTGTTTTTTTTTATTCAGCACTTAGTTTGTTTAGTTATAAAAGTTTTAAAAGTGGAAAATATGCAGCATTTTTGTAACTAGCTATCTGATTTTATTTTTATAGGGTTATTGTGCTTTTACTTTGATTTGTAGGCTTTACTAATTACTGCATAATATTAGACGTTTTAATAAAATGTATGTGGTGATCTGCTTTAGACGATGATTTAATAAGCCCTGCCACTGGGTGGTCGTGATTTTCTAGATAAGCCTAGTGTTATCTGGAAGTAGGCACGGACAATAAATCGTTTCAGCATCGCTGTTGTAACGTTTGGGTGCTCAGTAGTTACGTAACAGGACAGGTAATGTAATATAACACAAATTTAACTACATTTAAACATTTTTTTACTGTATGATGCACAAGAAAAATTCGCACAGATTTAAATTTTCCATGATCTTTTAAAACATTTACTAATTTTTCTACTTAATGTCACTTATCTACTGAAAATTGTAGTGAAAATTGAATTTGGTCTGAATATTATAATATTGAAATTTGTGTCACAAGAGAATAAATATTGTACTGTTATTGTTTTTCACTATTGTGCTATCCTACCTGGAGCTGAGGTTTGGCCTGCTCCAGGGCTAGATAGATGTTTTGTGCTGTAAGGTGGACTAGGACCAACAAAATTAAAATAGCCAATGTAACGTCATTTTTGGAACAGGTTGTGAATTAGAACAGTGTAAAGAAGCTGCTCTGCTCTTCTGTTATACTGGAGTTGGGGCCGAGCTGCTCTTCCTTCCTGCGTTGCAGTAGAGTTTCTAGTTCCTTCTCTCAGGAGAGCCGAGCCGAGATGGGCGGTGGCTGCTGGCTTTCTCTCTCTCTCTCTCTCTGAACTTCTTCTGTACCTGATACTCTTATGTTCATGTTCCATGCCTTTGCATTAGGGATGAGCAATATTTAAATATCAGTGTATATAATTCTGCAATTTCTGTAGTACTTCAGTAGGCAGTTTTGGAGAGATGGATGGATGGATGGATGGATGGATGGATTTGCAGTGCTGTAAATGTGGCCCAAATGCCTCTCGTACCACTTCCTGTAGTAGTTGGAGTGATTTTGAATTAAATCTCTTTTTTTTTTTTTTATTGAGTCTCCTTTTTTAATCTTTTTTTTTAAATCTCTTTAGTCTATTTCGGGAACATATAGACTTTTGAAATAAACATATTGTGAACTCTGTATTCAAAGGACATTACAGAGTGAATCTGTTATCGGGACAATCGTATTTAATGCTGTACTGATTTATTAAACACCATAGGCAGCAAGTTATCGAGACAGCTACCTTTTGTTTTAGACACAGCAATTCTGTTTTTCTTAATTCGAGAGTATTTTCTTCAAATTGAATAGATAATGGTTTCGCAAGAGCAGGTTAGACGCAGTCAGTCCTTCTCCACTGTAGTAGGAACATAGAGCTGTTGTGAATGTACGAGGGCTCATTCTGTTACAAGTTTTTTACATCTGTGATTTACACTCACCAGGACTTTTCCCACCTGCACATCCTGTAGTTTACTTCACTTTTATTGAACTGAGATTTGTCTTTGAACTAATTCTGATTGGCCCTGTGACCCCATTTGAGAATTTTAGAGTTTTAGAGTCAAATTTTAAAGACATTGAGAAAAACGCAGCTCATTTCATTTACTTGTCAGCAATAATGAGTTTATATAAATATATTAAAGAGTAAAAGTTAGTCTAATCATAACATAGGACTAGAAACATAGTATAACACTGCTATCTTGTTGGTGGGGTCATCCACTGTCTGCCACCAATCTTTACCCCAATCTAATATAACAATAAATACTGTGTTTGATAATCAAAAAAGTATTTTAAAAAATGATAATTCGATTTATATCTATTTCATTACTCCTATAAGAAACAGTGGGGGTTTTGCCTCCTTTTGTTAGTTCTGCTGCCGCATCCTCACGCAGATTATATGACCTGAATTTGTTTGTTTCTAGAACTTTCGTTTGCTTTCTGTAATGAGACTGAAGCTGTTTCTCGATGTTTGTGGCTTCACCTGTAAAGTTGAGTGTTATGTTTAGTCATTAGTCTCTCAATATGACCACGCTGATGAACCAGCCTAATGCCATGCTGCTGTACCTGATAGCTTACCAGCACAAGGTGTGTGTTCGCCACCTTTAGCCATCTGGACCAGTTTAGATAAAACCAGTTAGTTTATCTTTACAGTACAGTAATCTGATCTACCTCTCACTGAAACATGATGGAGCTTCGCTGGTGTTCTTATCCTCACTTTACCCTACAGACTGACCTGCACTCAGCCTACACTGCTCAACACCGCCGGACTGACCGCAGCTCCTACCAAACCGAAAGATCCGGTTTAATACGACCGCTACGCACTGATAGCGTACTAATGTCTACATCGTGCGCATAAGCATGTGGGAATGTTAATATTATAACTGAAAAATAATTGTCATTCAGAAGATACAGTCATGAACAAAGCGTTCACTGCACAACAGAGTACACCTCTACCTTACAAACAAAAAATGGATGAAAAATCCAGTTTTGTGTATTTAGTCTTAAAAAGTCACCCCCCCATTCTGTAAGTGTGCTGTAAGAGGAAGAAGGAGGTTTGGTAAAGGAAATTGAAGTAACAGGAAGCAGAATGAATGCATTTCCCCGCCCAGCTCGAGCACATGGCTTTAGCAGTGCTTTACTGTGAATCAGGGCGAGGGTCTGTATACCAGCTGTGTGAGTGTTATAATATTTAATCCTGTTTTAATTAGTTTCACACTGCAGTTCAGTGTTTTACTACACTGTGTTGTACATTGTGTCCCCTATTTGGGCGGAGTCTCTCTATACTCAGCACTGATTGGTTTGTAGACTGTTGTCTGCCTTCCTGCAGCAGATTGAGTTTAGGTTTGTCCTGCAGCAGATTGAGTGTAACAGATTCCCCTTCCTAGCAAATAATGGGCTAGGGGTCATGCGCAAACTATGGAGCATAGCAAATATCAATATTTTTATTGTTCCAAATCATTACTGATACTTTACTGTTATAGTTTAAGAATTTCACCATACTGTATCATATACATTATAATTTCTGTTAAACATTTTGGATGTAGATTTTTAGCTCAGTGCTGTCTGGACTGAATGAGGGAGATGTAAAACAGCCTGAGGTTTGGAGCTGCTGTTTCTCTCTCTGTTTCTGTTTGTCAGATTAATCAGAGCATGTTCAGGACGGTGGGGAGAGCTGGGAGTCACTGTTCGGAGCTGAAGGTTTTATCTGTTCCTGCTCTTTCTCCCTCCAATTCCTTTTTCTGAAGGAGGCTGTCAGTCAGGAGCCTCTTCTGTATTTAATTTCTTCCCTGAGCTTTTAGAACTGGGCCAGTGCGCTTTTTAAATGTCTATATTTGAGTATATCAGAGTGGAGGCGATTCAGATGGCCTAAGCCTGTCCCAGGAGTGCTGGGCCTCAGCTTAAACAAAAGACAGCCCCCATCCTTCCTCCCTCCCCTAAATTTCCTGAGGACAGAGACTTTTAACACATCCTCTGGACACACTGCCTTTCTCACTTACTTCAGGGGAATCTACGCAATCTTTAATTTTTTTAGGAGATTTTAAACAGACCAGATGTTTCTAAGGGTTTAAGGAAATGTTTATATCAAAGTATTTAAATATTTTGTTTGTATGTTGTAATCAAGTTTATATATTGGAATTATATATAATTCCTCTATTGCCAAGTTCTTGCCAGTACACAGTACTGAAAACGGATCAGCACAGAAATGATTGATCCAGCTTTAGTTCCCGTCAGTGCAGCTGCCCTGCGTTCACGTCTTTATGCTGGAGTATTGATGGTGTTGGCTGCTGGTGAATGCTCAGCTGACGGTTTTTGATGTGGTAAGCGTTATTGAACGTAAAGTGACCATGAAGACTTGTGTCTGCACCGTCTGGCTGTTGCCAGGGAAAGGCAGCCCCTGCTGATTTCACCCCCTAAATCTGAAAAAATGAGCTCCAGCCTCTTCGCTGGCACCGGCAGGCTCGCCTCCATTCAGTCCAGACCTCCTGCAGCTCGGCTCTCTGTATTTTATAATTCCTTTATTTACTCGTTACCTTCCACAGAGCAAGGCGCTCCCTTCACTCCTCCTCCTCCCTTCGTCTGATTGGCTCCTGATGTTCCCCAGCCCCTCCTCAGCTTCACTTCACCTGCTCCTCTGATTCTGATGATCTTCTGTGGGAGGATTGTGGTGTAGCTTAACTACAGTTGTGAATCAGAGATCTGGATAATCAAATATAAATAGCAGATAGGAAGCAGCGGCCGCAGTCGGCCCACGGCGGATGTGTGTGAGAAAACAAGAATGTAATGTTGGTTGTGTGGTGAAATTCGGTGGGTGCTTTGAAGGTTCTGGATGTGATTTAGAATAATAAAGTTGTGAAGGTGCCAAAAAAGATATTTCTTTATAAGAATTCACTATTACATAATCAGCACCCAAAATTATTTGGCCGAAAATCAGCGTCCAGTGTGTGCTGAATAAGTAAAAAAAAAAGGCAGATCTGATACTAGGATAAGATAACCTTATTGAGACCACAGAAAACCACAGTAGATCACATGACCCCTGGAAATTACCTTTATAACAAGGAATAAACACACTGATCAAGGTGAAATTAATGCTACAGCACTTTCATTGTTCTGACTAATCGTTGAATTTAACCTACTTATATTTGAGTCAGACGTCTCAGTCTTTATTACAGAGCTGATCGGACTGGTTGTGGGTCTGATTGTATCTTATAGAGGGGAAGTAAGCAGGCTCCTGAATGAGGAACCAGTTAATAATGTGTAATCATGTCCAGGATCTCAGATCTCTGTGAAGATGAGTCGTATGCTCTTGTCTTGTCTCTGAGCTTTTCTACTGCAGAGAGTGAATAGAAAAATGGAGGAATGTGATCAGAGAGTTTTGTGTTGGAAAAAGGCAGCAGGCAGCTTGAGGAAGACAAATAGAAAGCCATAAACTGAGGAAGTGCAGAGCAGGCCGGAGGAAGAGGGAGTAGGCGTGCCAAGGAAAAGATGCCCAAACCGGATAGGGAAAGCTTTTAGCTTCAGAGAAACAGCACTGGTTGAACCTGAACTTTAACTTTGGGGTTTAATAAAAAAATCTTATTAAAACACGTTTAATTGGGAGAGAGCAGGCTGTGCTAATTGTAAAATGATCAGGCTCTGTAACAGTTTACTCATTTCTGTATCTCCATATTTAATTTGGTGTATTACTGTGGATACGGCGCGGGGTGCACTGACTGATCTGATGTGTTAGAACTGTGTTTTGTGTGTTAAAGCAGCGGCAGCAATAATCAGTGTAGCAGAAACACTGATTCCTTATTTGCAGTCCACTTTAATTTCTGAACGAGAGACAGAGACAGACAGCAGGTTTCTAACTGTAAAACTAGCTGTCTCTGAAATGCCCCTTCATTCACCCCCTTCATTAGGTCAGCTAGTCCCTAATGCTGTAAGTCTGGTCCAGTAGTATTGTTTTCCTCAGCGTATCAGGCCGGTAGTGTGTTGAGGTGCACTCCTGGAGTTTCTGTAGTAATTAAGGTCAGTCTACCTCGGCCCACGCTGAGGATGGAGCTCTGATTATATAATGGCTCATTACACTGAGTAGCTCCATTCTGCTGGACTGTTATTCTCCCGCACTCTGCTCTGACGGAGAGCTGGGCTAATTGTCGATTGACTTTCACGGTGCAGCTGACTGATACGGGCTCTCAGATCTCATCCGCCGGCCCGTTCTCTTCATCCTCTGCCTTTTTTGTCCGTCTCTCTGTCATGGTGCTCTTTTAAAGTGTCCTAATTCTAAAGGTGAAGATCAGCAGGGATTCGGGGAGTCGGATGAAAGGTCAGAGTGACTGCTGGTACTTATTTTTATTCTCTGTCCTCAAATGAAGCCCTGATGTTCCAGTGGACTTATGAGGAAGGGATTCTGTTTCCCTCTTCACTTCACTTCTTTATGGACAGGAAACCATCCATGGGTTGTTTCTGCTGTTTCAGTAAAAATAAAATGACAATAGAAGCTGCTTATCAGTACTGTATGGAGACAGTTTGGGCTGGACAATAGCCAGAATTCATATCATATTTTTGTAATGTCTTTTAATACAGGAACATTTTAATATCCATAGGAACAAAAACCTGAGATGTACGCCATTATGCACTGAGAGATGAAAGCCTATAGTGTTCTGCTGTCTGTGCTCAGTCTAAATGCAGGGAACTAAACTTAGAGCCCTATAATGAACACTAGACTAATTTTGTGCGATGTTTGGATGGTTTGATGTACCTTAATGTGTCTAAAAATGATGCAGAAAAAGTATGGGGTAGTATGGGGAAGGACTGGGAGTATAGAGTGTTATATTGGGATTGGTTGTTTAATGTGACTCGGGGCTGTTCCGGACGTATCGGGTGTGACGAGCAGAACTTTGTGACAGAGGCTTTACACAAAACTGATACCCTGCATTTAGAGACACGACACCCCACAATGCTTTATGAGAATAATTGCGTCTCTTGAGGCTCATCAGATGGCTGGTCTTGTGTTTCAGTCTGTCCCATTACTTTCTTCCTCACAATCTTTATTAGCTATAATCCTGTATTAATCTTTTTTAGTAGGTGTTGCTAAGGAACAGACCCTAATCTGTTTTTTTTTTTTTTTGGGTGGGGTGGGGGGGGGGGTGCACAATAGTTAATGTATTCTCCTTCATGGTGAGCGCGTGAACTGTGTGTAATGGCTCTGGAGTGCAGAAGCCAGGTCAGGTTCTTATAGGTAAGTGTTGCTGTTTATAGGTCCATGAGATTCTTCAGGCAGTTATTTACAGTTACAGAGCACCAGCCTGTGGGAGAATTTTAAGAGCTTTACGCAGGAGCGACGCTGGAGAACAGTTCAGTGTCCTGCGGAGTTTAATAGTAGGGTAGAGGTGAAATTGACTTGCAAATTGCAAATCCGAGAAGCTGCCAAATGTTGAAGCTAATATTTATAGTTTTCCTGGCAGCTTGTGAGAAGTTCCTGTCTGTGAAGACTTTATGAATGAACGACGGCTGATCTGAGTCTGTTCTTTGCGAAATCAAGTACAGAAGCAGCTGCATCATCATCAGCTTATATATCAGTTCTAGGCTTCAGTTCATCCAAAACGAGTCAGCCTGATCAATACATTGATCTGCCAGCACCCAGTTTAGAGTGTGGATGCAGCAGTGTCCTGTTTTGCTTGTGGTTTTTGAGGAATGAGTTCAGCTGACATGTTCTGGAGGTCTTTTATTAAAGCTTGCACAGATTCTTTGTTTATTATTATTATTATTATGGGCATGTTCTCTCTCCTCAATCTAACCCCCCCCCCCCCTCCCCCCTCCCTCTGCGCTGTGCCAATCCTTTAACAGTGCCAGGCTGCCAGCTGTTGGACTCTAGTGTGGGTCGGTGTCAGTAAACTTGGTGATGCAGTGGAGGGCAGCAGTTAGTATGTAGCAGTATCCTGTCTTCTGACATTTAAATGACCAGTATGTGCTAAATTGTCATCCAGTGCCAAAGTTTAATCGCAGTTGTAGATAAATTGAGTCAAATTAGGGTCAGTTTTTCAGACGGGGATTAAGCCTAGTCTTGGACTGCAGTCTCTTTAAACCCCTCAGCTGTAAAATGCACCCTGAGGCTCTGAGGCTGAAGATCGCTGCAGGCCGAACAGGATTTTCTTCTCGTATGGGAACGCCGAGGCCTAGATGGAAAAATGCTGCAATCGTAGTTCTTGTCTGGCTCTGCTCCAGCTCCCCACCCTCCCATCCATGTTTTGGAGAAGCTGAGATGATTGGCCAAGGTTTGATGGGAGTGTGTGTGCTCCGAGCGCACAGATCACATCTATACTGGTTATCTGAGGAATTTCAGGTTTTTGTTGAGGTATAGGCACTGATTTTACAGGTGGCATTCTTCTGTAGTAGTGCCTACATCTGTTTGTAACTTACGCTGGCACAGCAGTGCTGCAGATTTATGGGTTTATTTGCTCATTGGATTCTCTAATTTCTTCTCTTGAAGACTTGAATAGCAGCCAGTTGCAGTAGTGAAGCATCTGGTACGTCTTCTGGAACACGGTGTAATTCTCCTGGCGTCTCTTCCTGCTGCAGTGAGGTCAGCTCTCTCACATAACTCCACAGTAATGCTAAAACAAAACTTACTTTATATTCCTGCTTTTTTGTTGTTGAATTGCCTGTTGGGAAATAAAATCACTACATGTACTACTATTAAATATCTCAGTTTATTGGAAGTCAGTGGAAAAATTTAATTGTTTCTATTCATTGTGACATTCAGACACAGTGTTTAAAACGAATGAATAAATACTGTTTGTGTGGCTGAGATTAAAATCTGCAAAAATCTGGAGTGACTCGTCAATGTAACGTACACCCTACTTAACGGAAAAATGTTTGCATAAGTGTCAATTGGCCCAGTCCCTAAAAAAAAGGTAAATTATACATTTTATTTTTGTAATTTTTATGGTTACAAATCTTTCAAATGTTTCTGCTCAAATCGAACATAAGCCATTTACAGTAATGAATTAGTTGTTAAATTAATGGACTAGAAAAGAAATAGAAATAATATGTATTTTTGTATGTATGTATAATTAAGGCACCTTTCTTCTGAATTTTACGTCGGCAGTGTCTCTGCACATCCTGTGAACTGAGCTCTGAAAGTGATGGAGTTGAGTGTGTTAAAAGCGTATACCATGTAAGGCAAAGAGAGCACGCCTGCGAGCTGCTCTGAGCAAAAGCAGTGATGCAACCACAGTACAGGAAACTGCAGACGAGAGGCAAAACCTCTTAAATCCAGCTCTGGGCTGCACCATACTGGGGGAAAAAATACAGATATTTAGTTGTTTTGTGATAAATATTGTGATGTTAAATCAAAATTCTCGATTTTGTCCCATAAGTCAGTTCATTGTTGCTGTGATGCTAAAATTATATTTTGTGTGGAACAGTGGCACTCTACTTCACTCTACTCTAATCTACTCTACTCTACTTTTCTCTACTATACTCTACTTCACTATACTCTACTCTACTCTACTTTTCTCTACTATACTCTACTTCACTATACTCTACTCTACTTTTCTCTACTATACTCTACTTCACTATACTCTACTCTACTCTACTTTTCTCTACTATACTCTACTTCACTATACTCTACTCTACTTTTCTCTACTATACTCTACTTCACTCTACTCTACTGTACTCTACTTTTCTCTACTATACTCTACTTCACTATACTCTACTCTACTTTTCTCTACTATACTCTACTTCACTATACTCTACTCTACTTTTCTCTACTATACTCTACTTCACTATACTCTACTGTACTCTACTCCATTTCATTTTATTTTGCTCCACTGTACTTTATTGAGGAAGCAGTGAACAGTGTGAGGGAACTGCATTGCAGCAGAGTATTGCAGCAGTGAGCTTTATGCCTCGATTCTTTATTTATTCATATCACTCTCTTCTTTTTTTGTGGATCAGTGGAAATGAAATCACATGCCAGGCTGAAGTTTGTGCAGACCTTTCCCCTCTCAGGATTTAGAGTTGGTGACCTGGCAGAACATGTAATCTGATGCTTTAATACTGTTTTGGTTTCTTTTTTGAGGCCTGTTTGTTGGTCCAGGTCTTTCGACTTTTTTTGCTTGATCCAAATCAAAATATCAAAATACCAGATGTGAAAGGCACCACAGTCTGGTTCAGCTTTTGCAGTGTAAAAACACTTGCTGTCATTAAATCAGGATCTGAATATCAGCATTATGGGATTTCCTCTGTGCTATTTAACTCTTGCAGCTTTCTGAGATCCAGTATTTTGTGCACTTTGCCCAAACAGGCTTTGTATTGAGTGATACAGGGCATATTTTTCCCCTGCAGAAAAAAGCAAAGCAAACTTTTTCCACCATTATTCAGCTTAAAGTAGCTCCACACTTCATTGGTAAAATCCGGAGAACCCTGACATTTAAAACGAGGCATTTCGAACTTTAAAACTGCACAAGAAGCTTATAAAAAACACTGCTTACATCCCATAGTGTAGATACATCTCAGAGTGCTGCCATCTTAAATTTAATTTCAATTCTCTGTATGTCCTGTACATATGCAGTATTGACAATAACACGACTTGACTTGACTTAAGTCACAATAAATCAACCGTTGAGCAGAACGAATAGTAGTTAGTTGAGCAGATTGCAAAATTAATTCATTGGAAATTCATGAATTCCAGCTGTTGCTGAAAATATCTGGCTACTGTCGATATTAGAATGCAAAGAACCAACAACAAAGTACACAAACATTACTCAAAGTTTTACTATTCATGCCTGACGGTTGACTACCGTTACATTACATTACATTACATTCGGCAGACGCTTTTGTCCAAAGCGACTTACAAAAGTGAAGTACAAAAGTAATAGAAGGTAAAAACATCTTCAGATAGGGCTTAAAGGAGGTCAAATGGAAATAATGGGATAGAGGAATGAAGGAGGGGAAGAAGGAAATGAGGTTAGATGTAGTTAGTAGTTAGTTAGTTAGAGGTGTTAGGAGAGTAAGTGCTCTTTGAAGAGCTCTGTCTTCAGGAGTTTATTAAAGATAGTGAGAGATTCTCCTGATCTGGTAGTAAACTGCAGTCTCAAAGAATTCTTTCTTTAAATTAAAAGCAGTTGTGTTGAGTGAAGAAAGGACAGAATATTTGAATAAATTGTGCCTCTTCTACCGTTCTTCCTTAAATCAGATTCCCCTGTAGTGCAAAAGCAGGAAAACGGAGCAGAAAGTAGAGAAAGTGAAAGAGCAAACATTTATGTTTATTATAGTTATTTAATCATCTGTGTGACGGTTTCTTTTGTTGTGTTCAGTCTAGATCATGGCTGAGCATGAACCCACCCCCGAGCAGCTAGCGGCCATCGCTGCCGAGAACGAGGAGAGCGAGGCTGTGAACTACAAGCCCCCGGCACAGAAGAGCCTGCAGGAGATCCAGGAGCTGGACAAGGACGACGAGAGCCTCCGCAAATACAAGGAGGCTTTGTTGGGCGCAGCATCTGTAGATATAGGTAAGTATCACTGTGAAATACACACACACACACACACAATATACTATTCAGTCACCTTTTTCACTATTTTCCACATGATCATTGCATGTTCCTTTTTTTATTATTAAATTGGAATGATATTGCAATAGTTAAATATAGTTCACCACTGTTAGAAGTGTTCATTATTGTAGTGAGTAAAGTGAAAAGAGTGTGAATTTCTGCAGAGAATGAGATTTAGATTTGGACAGAATTCTCAGCCTGAGTATTTTAATATTTACTGTAATTTACAAAAACATATTTACTATAAAACACTACAGTGTGTAGTCACATGACTCCACCCCATTCAGTGTAGAGCGGAAACATCGAACACAGAAAAATCAGAGCATGAACCCACCCCAGGTCAATATTGATCGATAATTTTAATCAATATCGATCGATCGATCAATCGGTCAATATTGATCAGCTAATCTTTACTGGCCATCTCTAAACCTGTACTGTATAGAGCAGCTCAGTGTCTCTGCTGTCTCCAGACCTGCAGCTACATTCACACTACATTACAAATATTGGTAAAAAAATTAATACTCCCATTAATTTGAGAGACAAACTGGACAGAGAGCGAGGGGTGTGTGTAGTGTGTGTGTGTGTGTGTGTGTAGTGAGTGTTCTAGTCTGGAGTGCTGTGCTGATTATATGACCTGGTTTTGTTGATCTGCGGAGCTGCAGACTCTGGGCAGCGCTGTTCAGACGGGGTTCTGTTCCTGAACACATCCGTATCTGTGGATGGCAGGTCATCAACTCCAAAAGGAGATCACACCCCTAGAGATGTTCTCGCGGAGGCGTTAGACGCTCTCTCTGAGGCGTTAGACGTTCTCGCGGAGACGTTAGACGTTCTCGCGGAGACGTTAGACGTTCTCGCGGATGCTTTAGACGCTCTCTCGGAGGCGTTAGACGCTCTCTCGGAGGCGTTAGACGCTCTCTCGGAGGCGTTAGAGCGCTTCCCCTTTAAGAGCGCTGGAGAAGGTAATGGTGTAGAAACCTGCACGTGAACAGGACTCATGATTAAACACCTCCTGGAGTTTGGTGTGGAGCAGAAGTACAGAAGGTGACCGGAGCTTCCAGAAGCTGCTAGAAGCAGATCCTCAGTGCGTCTCTGTTTGAAGCTGTTGGAGCTGCTCAATTATTTTTAGATTTACCCAAAAATATCTGCCTGTAACACATGAAATAAAAACTGATTGTAATTTTAGACTTTCTGTTTCAGATCCCTCCGCGCCCAACGTCCAGGTGACACGGCTAACTCTGATGTGTGAAACTGCTCCTGCTCCTCTGACCCTCGACCTTCAGGGTAAGTGATGTGAGGTGGGCTGGTCTGGTCTAATGTAAAGAGGCACTCAGTTTAGCTTCACCCTCAACTGGAGGCAATATTATCTATTAAGCGTCATTATTAGATTACCCATCATTAGTCCTCACTGAGCTGTAAAGCATGCTGGGTATATAATCAGCATTATACTGATCCTGAATCCCACACTGACTCACCACGGCCTCTTCAATCACTCTGAACCACCAGAGGGAAACATACGGCCGTACGCTTGACCCGGCTCGAAGATTGAATTCAGTGAATTTACCACCCGTTTCTTCAGCCTACAACCGAACTGATACGACCCAAACCCGAGATCTCTAATCAAAGTCAAATTTAAAGGCAGAACTAATCAGAATCTTCTGTGTTAGTACTGCAGTACCAAAGACCTACACTTGGTCACATTTTTTGTATATAAAGTATAAAACTTCATAATTAAGGAACTAATGTTCTCCAGAAATGTTAGCTAGCACTGTTAGAACACAGCAGAGGCTGCAGGTAGGGTTAATCAGTCTGTTGTTCTGTTCTGTGAACAGTGAAAGAGGAGGGGTAGGTGCTGCTGATGATGAATTTAACACACTCTTCTGCTGAAAAGCTTCAGGAGTTAACAGTTCCTGGATTGGCCTGAGAATCAGAGTGAAGTTCTGGTTCCTGAAGGAGTTAATGATTTACTTTAATCTACAGAGATATATAGTACTGCCCTCCGGTGGCCAGAGGGGGAAGTGCAGCAGCTACTTTTCTCTTTTTAAAGCTGAAAATGATCTTTATTTAGATGCCTGAGATCTGATTCAGTATGTCTAGAAGGTAATATTCCACTCTGAATTGATCATGTTTTGTTTGTGTTTCCTCAGGAGACTTGGAGAGCTTTAAGAAACAGTCGTTTATACTGAAAGAAGGAGTGGAATACAGGATAAAGATCAGCTTCAAGGTGAGACTCAGTCTGTTGTTTTTCCCCACAGTAACCAGTATTTTTCCTGGATTCTTTATCTTAAGTGATTTCTGCTGTAGAAAGAGGAGCTGATGGGGTTTGAACATGTTTAACAGGTTTATTAAACTCGCTAATCCCAGTTTCATGCTACTGAGTTTAGCTGGTAATTTATCCAGTTGTAGAATTACTTCCTGTGTATCTCCACTCGCCGCTGTTACTGAACCCGAGATTCCACTTTTGAGGGGCGAGTCCGGTGGGTTACGTAAAGCTCATGTTCTGTTCTGTGAAAATCTTTTCAGGTGAATAAAGAGATCGTCTCAGGACTGAAGTACGTACAGCAGACGTACAGGAAAGGAGTGAAGCGTAAGTTTGGCCCAGTTTTACTCCCTTTACTTCCCTTTAGTTACACTTTCAAGTTGGAACATTATATTTTTCATATTTTTCACAATAAAATATACAGTAGATGTTGAAAGTGAGACATTTAATTTTTTAATGAAAAACATGAACTCATATAGAACTGTTATGTCTATTGATCAGCAGTGGGTGGGGTTTTAGCTGATCTCAGTTCTTTAGTGAATTTGTTTTTTTATTGGTGGAAGGTCAATTCCTCTGTAAAGCTGAGCTGTTGTAACGAGTGCAGTATGTGGTTTAGCTTTGTGTCTCTGAAACATGCTTCAATCTGGCGTTTCTAGTTGTTTCTTACTTTGAAATATCTGATCTGTTTTCTGTTCTGTGAACAGGTCTGATTTATGCAGCTTTAGTAGTGAGTTGTTCTTTAAAAAGCCTTTAGATTGATTTTCTCACATTTTCACTCCTTTAGTTGACAAGTCCGACTACATGGTGGGAAGCTACGGGCCTCGACCGGCCGAGTACGAGTTCCTGACCCCGCTGGAGGAGGCGCCGAAGGGCATGCTGGCCCGCGGGACCTACAACATCAAGTCCAAGTTCACCGACGACGACAAGCACGACCACCTGTCCTGGGAATGGAACCTGAACATCAAGAAGGACTGGAAGGAATGAGCCGTTCCTGAATTCCAGCCGCTTCACTTTTTCTTTAGTTTTTTTTCCTCTCTGACTTCCCTCCTCCTCTTCCTCCTCCTCTCCTCCTCTTCGTCAGTATGCCTCCATCATTCATCATCATAATGGATTATCTGGTTATTCAACAAAAAATCAAAATGCTCTCTTTCTCTCTTCTCTCACTCCGTCCACCTTCCTACCTTCCATGTCATCTTCTCCCTCGTTATCCCTTTGCCCCGCCCCTTTCTCCCTCGTTCTCCCATCCACCACCTACATTTGAGTATTGAGGCTTTGAAAAATATATATGTAAAAAGCAAACAAAACGTGCACAATCCAATTTTTGTGTTTTTGGTTTGTTTGTTATATAAAAATATAAAAAGAAAAAAAAGAGAGAGGAAAACGTATTCAAAAACTGAACGAAAATACCTGGACGCTTTTGACATGGCTGTTATTAGTAATCTTCTTCACATGCTTCACTAAACACTTCCTTTCCCTCCCGTTTCCTAAATCCAAAATTACCCAGATTTCCTCCCCTCTCCACTCTCGTGCTCTTTTTATCCTTTTCTTCCTTGTCGTCAACATTCCTTTCCTTTTCGTTAATTTTTCGTTCTTTTTTAAGTATATTAATTACATTATTACCATGATCTGCCTTGTGATGAGAGTAATGTGGAGTAATGGTGCCGATAATAATGCTAACATGTCGCTGGCGTTCGCTCGGATCCGGCGGCGTTCCTCCTCCACCCGGAGGAACAGTACTGAACATGTCTTGTCTTTATGCCTTTTGAGATGATGATGATGAAGATGATAATGATGATGATCTGTGTACAGTGGTGAAGCTGACGTCTGTAGAACTGTGTATTAATATACGTTGGGCTGACGACGGCGTGCGGGTCCTGTTTGTGTTTGGCTGAAATGGAAACGTGAGGATGTACGTTTGTACGTGATTTTTTTTACGTATAGGGTGTATGATCAGCCTCTTGCCATCATTAGTAATGTGTGTGTGTGTGTGTGTGTGTGTGTGTGTGTGTGTGTGTGTGTGTGTGTGTGTGTGTGTGTGTGTGTGTGTGTGTTCTCCCGTGACCGTTTATTTCGCCATGTGGCCTTAATATAATTCCTGGTAGCGTGATTTTGAGGAGCTCTTTGCCTTTTTTAAAGTGTAAAAAAAAAACGGTATGAGATCGCTGAAGCCCCGCCCCCGGAGCCCCCGGCTCATAATGCTGCTCCTCGTCGGAAACACTCGGCTCTTATCGACCGTTTCGTTCGGTGCCTCGTCGTCCAATTGGCTTGATTCAGGATGGACCAATTATAAAGGCCAGTAGAAGTAAAACCGTGATTCTGAAAAACACTTTCAGCCCCTCCTTCCGGCGTCCAGCTGAGCCTCTTATCCAGAGTGATTGAAGGTGCGGAGTTTAGTGTTCGGAGTCAGTGGACTCGTCGTATTGGT
This sequence comes from Astyanax mexicanus, assembly GCF_023375975.1. NCBI lineage: Eukaryota > Metazoa > Chordata > Actinopteri > Characiformes > Acestrorhamphidae > Astyanax > Astyanax mexicanus. The sequence goes on from NW_026040069.1 coordinate 112,613, forward strand.
GTAGTGCAGTATCGCCGTTAGCGGTGTTATCCGCTGCACCACACCAACCACACCTTTATTCTTTTTGGTTTGTTCTTGTTATTTTTATGAACATTTCCCGATTCTACAAAAGGCAGGAGTTTAAATCTGTGGAATGTGCTCTTCGCCTTGTGGTCAGCAAGTGCTGTTGAGTTTACTCAAAGCAGAAAGGGCTGTTTTCACTCGCAGACCTTAAACTTACTGCACCACCGACGAATTACAGACATCACTGACTGTGCCTCCTCCATGTACAATCACAAGCTGCTTACAAACATCTGTGGAACCTGAGAGGCGTCTGACCTGAAGTCAGAACTTTAAAGGCCTCGGCGTTCGTCCTGCGAGTTCTCGAGAGTTGCGTTCGCTTCCGGACGGCGTCTCCGCAGGAAATCCGCGAGGCCGTAAGTTTCTGTTCAGTCTTTTCGGCTGAGGGCCGGAGTGTTGCAGGTTTTGGTTCTAAACTGATTTATTTCATTGTTCATTAAGGCATTTAAATAATTTAAAATTGAAGAAAGGATAAATTTGAGAATATTTGTTTGTAGGGATTAATTGAGCTTCTGATTGGGTGGAATGAACTCCGGCCCTTTCCTGATAAGACTGGACGCTCCTGCTTTAGTGAAGATTGAGAGGAACGAGGTTCGCGAGTCTAAACTCGAATCTGAACGATCCGAATCCTCTCGACCCTCCAGTCCGGCCGTGGATCTCCTCCAGGTTTAAACTGGGATCAGTAAAGTAAAGATGTGCCCGGTGTTTTATTTATACACTCCTTTTACTTTTATTTGTCTTTGTTTTTCTTACTTTCTCTAAACGGCCTTGCCCGAAGCGTCGGGTGGAGATTTGTTTTGCTGCTGCTTCTTCTCTTCAGTTGGTCTTTCTGTACTGCGATCACTGTGTTGTTGGAGATTACTGTTCATCTGTGTCAACATTAAAAGTGTTCAGAATGGAGTGTGTTTGGATTGTGTGTGTTTTTTTTCTGTTTACATTCATTGCTTGTTGTGGCGCAGTGACTGTATTTAAACACTGAGGTTCTGTTCCCTTCAGTTTAATACAAATTTAGGAAAATCCAAATCAGTGTTTTTCATTTTATAATCAGTCAGTGGAGTAAAGGCCAGACTCACCCACTCTATGAGTTTGTAGTGCATCCTAAAGCCTCAGCAGCAGAGAGGATCTTCTCCAGCGATCAATAAAATGAATCAAGTTTTAAACACTGTTGATCAGGGCTCTCCTCGCATTTAAATATGTTCTGGTCTGATCCAAAAGAACGTATTAATACGGACGAGTACTAATACTACCGAGTGTAGGAGAGTTTAGAAGAGATGGAAGTGAATATATGGGATGGGTGGAGCTACCAGTCAGCAGAGGCGCTACACTGTTGATGTTTATATACAGTCACTGGTCGTGGACATTCCTCCCATTTTTACTATTTATTTTGCTTCTCATTCAGTCATTCTCCAAGTAAAAAACACACAACTCTTTATAAGCAAAGCGTCTTTAATATTGGAAAGATCCGAGTACAGAAGTGAGGCGTAGTTAAACACAGTCGTGCAGATTCAGATACAGTGTGAAAAGAGAGGAAATTTTCAGCAGAGAACTGCTGTATCTTTTCAGAACTTGCCCAGTTAATTTCCAGTAAGAGTAACAATGAACTGGAAACACAACTCAAACCAACATGAACAACCAAAGACCTGAACTCTGATAACTCGCTTCCTGATCTGAGATGCAGCAACAGTATGCTAATCTAGCTATAGCCACTGTGCACTGCAGTAAAATTAACTTTTAATGAGCTTTTCTGAATTTTTATAGTTATTATTAAATGTTGGGTTCTGTTTACATCAGAATTCAAATGCTGGAGTTGGAGTGACATCATAGCTAAATTTAACCAGATAAACATTCATATCATTTTACACTACGTCATACAGGTGTTTTAATTCCTTTCCAGTGTCTTATGGTGAATCTAACCAACACATTTCCACTTTTATGTCCCAGATTATCATTGTCCCAAAATAGCGTTTTTAGCTAAAGCATTTTTTTTAGCAGATATTAAACCCCATATAATCACAGACTTGAGTAGTACAGTACTGTTTGTTGGACTGATTTAATAGTGGATAGATTATAATTATACAGTAATGATAATAAACTGTGTAATAATATTAATACTGCTTTATTACTGTTGAGATGCAGGGTGGCCATGTTGGATTCAAAATTTGGGATTGTGGGGCTCTGAGTTATAAATCCGCCCTGCTGGAGTTAAAACAGAACACAACAGAAGACTCTGTTTATACCTGTTTAACCACTTTTTAATCACACCAATGTGATTAGGTTCTGAATTTTATCCTGATAAGATTTTTAGCCACTTTTGTTTTAAAACAGGACTAAAATCTGTGTGCAGCGTAATATGCAAATCTACTCGTTATGCGGAAAGTAGTTATGTATCCGTTTAGCCGCTTCCTGTGCTGTAAAAGAGTTTCTGCTACACAATTTTAAAGCTTTAGTAGAAATAACACTTTTTGTCTGAAACCAAATGAATGAAAATCATTTCATTAACTGTTTCAGATAATTTATTAGTGTAATTCGTACATCTGAATTTTAACATTGACTTTTGAACCTGAATCAGGTGTAAACAGAGTCACCGTTGGTTAGAAGGAAGTCCCCCATCCTGTGTACTTATGAGGACCCACTGACTGAAACAATATACAGTTTTCCCCACCCAGCTGATCTTCCTCATCAGCTGATCTTCCTCATCAGCAGTTGGAGCAGGGAAAGGTATAGAGGACAGTGGGTGCCCATGGAGTAAAGAACCCCTGGGTTAGAAAGTAAAACTTGTGGCGCGTTATGTTTCGCAAAATCCGCAGTTATTCGGTTATTTTCCACTCTTTCTCCCTTTGGTGGAGTTGATATCGGTCTTGGTCTTCTGCAGGCGGGAGAAGATCTCCTTGAACAGGGCTTTGTACTCAGGGGTGTTCTGGCTCAGCCGCTTGTCCACAGCCTCCACCTGTCTGCTGATGCCCTCCATGGCCTCAGGCGTGGAGGGTGGCGTCTGCGGCGGCTCCCGGGACTCGGCGGCTCGGCACTCCTTCATAGACGGGTCTCTGGATACGGGTCGGGATGTCTGCACCTCGGCGTGCCGCAGGCTTTCTTCGTGGCGCCTGCACTTACCCAGCAGCTCCTCATACTTTTCCAGCAGCGCGTGGTACTGTTCGTCCACCTCACGCAGAATGGACATTCCGCGCTTGCGAACGCCGTTGGCATGCAGCGCGTAACTGCCCTTGCGTCTGCCCGAGGCGTCCACGGCGGAGATGACGTCCAGAGCTGTGTCACTACAGCTTTTACGCACCGGCGTCTCCCCAGACCCTCCGTCCTCTTGTGCCGCAGCGGTTGCGTCCTCTGGCGTGTCGGTCTCCGGAGCGCTGCTGAGCAGCGTCTGCTCCAGGCCGTCCTCGCCGGTGAGGAGTCGGGCGCGCGACCTGCGCAGCTGTTGCATCTCTTGCAGCTCGGCCTCGAGCTCGTGTACCCGTCGCTGGCAGCCCTCGGCTCCCAGCAGCCTCTGCTCCAGCCGCTCGAACTCCTGCAGCACAGCGGCACACTCGCGTTCTGCGTTTTCCCGGCGACTCCGCTCGGCCGCGACGGTCGCCCGGAGAGACGCGACCGCGCCGCGCAGACGCTCGTTTTCCTCGTCTGCAGAGTTCTGCACCTGCAGGTCATCGCTGCCTGGGTCCGACACAACGAAGCCATCCTCGTACCTGGACAAAAAACAGATCAGCTAACGGTACATTCAGTTCAGTCGATTTAGCACCTGCAGGTCATTTACTATTACTTTTTAACTGCTGTCTTAAAGCTACGTCTACACATCGTGTAAATGTGACCCAAATCTGATCATTGTCCTTAAACGGAAAATATGTCAGGTGTGTTTTTTTATGTGATGCTGAGAGATTTGTTGAGAAGAGAAAGACAGAAATGAGGGAGGTTTCCAGTGAGGGGTCGGTACCTGGGGGCGGTGCAGAGCTCTTTCAGGCAGGGGAACGAATGAACCGTCTTCCTCCTCTCTTTCTTCTCTCGCCGAACCCGAAGCTCCTCCAGAGTCCGCAGCTCCTCCACTCGAGCCGTCAGCATGTCCACCTGACCCTGCAGCATTTCCATCGTACCGGTTAACCTGCACACAAACACAGACATCCAGCCTTTACTCCAGACATCCAGCCTTTACTCCAGACATCCAGCCTTTACTCCAGACATCCAGCCTTTACTCCAGACATCCAGCTTTTACATCAATCAGACAGTTTCTCTCTCAGAGTGGCTGGAGTAAAATGTCAGCAGTGTCGTTTTAGCAAGTTTTTTTTAGCAAATCAAACAGAAAGTAAGATATCTTCAGGATGCTGAAGAGTTAACTATTTCAAATATATTATTTATTAAGTTTAGTCTGCATATATATATATATATATATATATATATATATATATATATATATATGCACATTTCTTCATCAAAAAGCCAGACCCTCTGCATTCTAGCTGTTAATTTTTTGGAGGTAATCTGATGTAATTTCATCCCTGTCTTCCAGAAAAGCCTTCCACAACATGGATCAGCTTCCTCTGTACCAAACAGTTAAGCTCCTCCCACAACATCTCAATAGGGTTGAACTTCAGAGTTTCACTCCATTACAGTCAGAACTCTGCTGACTCATTGGCCCAAATCAGGCTCTGTCCAGAGTACGGCGTGGAAGTCTTCCTACTTAAGGGTCTGTCCTCCCTATATAAATCTATTTTACTACCTCCAAAGCATCACCAGACCATCATGCTGTCTCCACCATGCTTCACAGATGGCACCAAGCATTGATCTTGTATCTTTACATTGTTCTTGCTACTCACATATTCTTATCTGAACCAAAAAACGTACAGTTCATAACACCTTCTTCCAGTCTTCAAGTGTCCAATATCTTTTCTCTTTAACCCATTGCAGACTTTTATTTTTATTGACAATTCTGCTATGAAGTCCAGCACCCTAAAGGCACCACTTAGTCTTTGATTGTGATTTTGATGCATTCCATTTAGTGCAGCTGTCTGTTGACAATCTGATGAGGTGTCTTTGTCTCAAACTGCATTCTAAGATATTTATCTTCTTGCACAGTTGTGCATCAGGGCCTCCCACTCCTTATTCTCTCCTTGTTGGAGCCTCACTCAGAGTTACTCTCTAAAGGAAGTAGTTAACAGCATGAAAAGATATTTTCATTCATTTTTAGCTGATATCTTCCTGACGACTCTCTAAAGAAAGTTGTTATTTTTTGACCATTTTGAGCCTATAAGCATCCTGACAACTGCTGATGCTCCATATACTTAACTAACCTAGAATATTGGCATCACTTCTATGCTCACTTATCAGCACCAAAACAATAAGCAAAATATGCCTCTACACAAATTAGACTTTTTAAACTTTTTCTTTCTTTAAAAATCTGATAAAATAAAACTGGTTGTGCAATGGACACAATTGTTTGTGAATTGCATAAAAATAAGTTTTCTTTGGAAAAGACAGAAATCTGTAAGTGATCCCAAACGTCTGAGGGTAGTGTACATAAATAAGTCTTCTTATTTAGTGCTTTAGTGCTTATTTACATTTTTTCTTCATTCAGGGCCACAGAAATAAAGGCTAACACTGCCCCCTTGTGGAAAATGTGTATTAAGACAATGAAGATATGCCAGATTTATTTTGCTCTTATTGAATGACATTTGATATTTCAGCCTTAGCTTTTTGATAAATTTTTAGGTCAAATTTATGCAAAAATATTGAAAATTCTAAATGGGTCCAACTTTTAAGCACAACTGTATGTGTGTTTCCTCTCAGGCTCAGCATATATATATATATATATATTCTGCTGACGGCTGCAGGTCGAGTCCAGGTTGAACAGTAAAGGTGTTTTTACAGGCTGTAGCGCCGCCGCCGAACGCTGAACCACATTTATCTCTTAGAGCAGATTCCTCCTGGTGCTGAAAGCCCTGCGTTACCACGCCCACAGCCACGCCCACAGCCACGCCTCTGCTGTGCTACCTCTTACGCCTTACCAAGTTCAGCTCTGAGAAACAAACAGAAAAAAAACTGTAGTGCAAACAAAAAGACGACTTGATTAACGATTAGCGAATCCCCTGATCTTATACAGATAACAGAATTCAGAGCTTTAATCTGACGTTCAGAGACGCTGTAGATACACTACACAACAAAACGCTGATCTCAGATCTGTTTTAGAAAACATGCTTTTTATCAGCAGCAGCACAGCCAGCGCCGAGCCGAGCGGAAACAAAAAACAAAAATTACCGTATTTCAAAATGACAACATAGAGAGCAGCAGGGTAAAGACAGCGTGAGCCGGGGTTTAGCTGCTCAATATCTACATAAACTCTTTTTATTATTATTTTTTTTATTAAAACGAGAAGTATTGTGTTGAGACTCACCTGTCGATTTTCTGCTGCGAGGTTTTGCTCTCCAGCACCAGTTTCTCGTTGGTGATCTCCAGCTCTCGCGCCGTCACGTCCAGCTGCTCGTACACTTTCGCGTGCTGCTCGTTCATCTCACGCAGCATCTCCAGCTGCTTCGACAAATACTGCACACAAACAACCCAATCAACACTTTCCTTCTGATCACATGATCACAAACAACCCAATCAGCACGCTCCTTCTGATCACATGATCACAAACAACCCAATCAGCACGCTCCTTCTGATCACATGATCACAAACAACCCAATCAGCACGCTCTTTCTGATCACATGATCACAAACAACCTAATCAACACTAGGCTTGTTCGACTTAACCCGGCGCTGCGCAGTCCGATCGCCGCCTGGCTCGGTATGGTGCATGCTGGTTCGTTTTTTTGTCCGACTTGCGTCTGCGCCTTCATCACGTGACGATGACTTCCGGCATTATAGTCCCGCGAGTGAAATCTGCCTGCAGCCGTCTGACCCAGGCGCTGCAGTTGCTTCCCACCAACTGCGGGAGCCTAGAGCCGCCCTGATGACGACAGAGCTTAATCCCCATTGGTTAGAAGATCCACCGACACCTATCACGTGTGAATCTTTTTATTTTAAAATATATATCTCCTCTAAAACCCCTTAAAAAACACAGTATTTACACTGTCATATCTAGTAGCAAGACAGTTCATTTTCATGCAGTATTCAAAAATATTTATTTGTTCATAATCTGCATTTTATATCATATTAAAACTCAACTGCTATCATTTTTACTGTTTTATAAAGCGCCCTGAACTGCTCTTATTAATTATCTTTAAACCTACATAACTATTATACTGAGATCTACTTTTCTTTTCTTCTATTGTTTTTGTGTTGTGAAATGCGCTAAACAATTAAAGCTGTGTAAATGAGCATGATGTATTTATTTCCAAGAACAAAGGACAGAAAAGCTGGTCTGCAAAAAAATCTCTGCAGCCGCATCTCGAACAAGCCTACTCTCCTTCTGATCACATGATCACAAACAACCCAATCAACACTCTCCTTCTGATCACATGATCACAAACAACCCAATCAACACTCTCCTTCTGATCACATGATCACAAACAACTTAATCAACACTCTCCTTCTGATCACATGATCACAAACAACCCAATCAACACTCTCCTTCTGATCACATGATCACAAACAACCCAATCAACACTCTCCTTCTGATCACATGATCACAAACAACCCAATCAGCACGCTCCTTCTGATCACATGATCACAAACAACCCAATCAACACTCTCCTTCTGATCACATGATCACAAACAACCCAATCAACACTCTCCTTCTGATCACATGATCAGTGTGGTTTCTAAACATTAGGGCGTGGCCTGGCGTACCTCGATCTCCTGCACCTGCTCCTCGTTGTTGATGTACATCTGCTGCAGAGAATCTTCCAGCTCCTTGTTTCTCTCCAGCAGCGTTTTCCCCAACTCCGCCGCCAAGTGCAGATCTGCACACAGACACGCAAAGCATGATGGGAAACAGAACAGCAACATTAATAATTCAACAGCAGACGGATTTCACACCCCAATTTCTCCATATTTACCTGTATCCACCTCATTTGGCCACGCCCCCTTTTAAGAGACTGTTAGTACAGGCTGTGTGTTAAAGTTTATATTAAATTCTGTATCGTATTTAAAGCTGCTGTCGAGAAAAATGATCATAAAGACACATTTCAACATCATGTTAACCCTTAACGTTAGATTTTTTTATGTTGTAAAAGTAAAAAGCTCTTTTTAAGACGGAGGCTGAGGATTCTGGATGTGATGTTCCCTATAGGAGATGATTTAATTCCCCATAAGCAGGTTATTTTAATCTTCACACTGATTAATGTGAGCTGATCTGACCTCAGAGACGGAAGTGGGTCACACTCGGCCTGTTCTCCGTCACAGTGAAGCTGACTTGCTCCACAAAATTAGAATACATCATTTATCACATCAAAACATATAAAAACTAGGGGTGGCCCTAAAATAATATCACGATATTTCATGATATTATAGCGATAATGGTACTCTTGGCGATATGAAAAAAAAAATAATACACATAATGTGTGTGTGTGTGTGTGTGTGTAATTTATATTTTATATTTATATATAACTTACTTATAGGCCCGCCCCCAGCTCTATATAACTACAGTAGTGTTAGCTGACAGCGAATAAGATCTCACTGACCATTTAACACCAACATCAGACATCAGACTTTACTAAAACTGTAAAGAACTTTTTATACTGTTAATGTTCCAACAACACAATAACACACATCATCAATAACAGAATTACTGACTATCTATCTATCTATCTATCTATCTATCTATCTATCTATCTATCTATCTATCTATCTATCTATCTACACACACTCACACACACTCACAGCAGAGTTCAATCTGATAAATGATACTAACTGTACTCTAGAAGAGCAGCCCAGAACATTAGCATAACACTGAGCTACTTCTGTAACCCTATAGAAACAGTACAGTATATAATATAATGTCGTCTATATCCTTTATTTTAAGCAATTGTGCGTCAGAATAAACAGCATATTTGCAGCGGATTTTAAAAACACTTTAACTGTTAAACTGTAATTAAGAGCCACAGCGTCTCTGATGCAAGTATTTCAACACCATCTCGATCCTGTTCTCACATATCCTGTGATTTTATGCTCTTAGTGAGAAGGTTTTTGTGGTGTTGTCTTGCTGGACATGGACGCAGCCAATCACTCCCACCCACCATCCCTACAGACTTAATCCCCACCGTCTGTAATCAGATCAACCCAGCCTTAATGCCACTTAATCAGATACTGAATAATGCAGAGGCAGAGAGAGATGCTAAGCCACGCCGACTGCATGATCTCCCACTCTTCTGTCTCCAGAGGCTGGAAATGATGAGACTAAGCAGCTCTGTTTCCTCCATCAGCAGGTAAATCCAACTTCAGGGCAAAATCATGATCATCCAGTTAAAGCTCACCAAACTGAACCCCACAACCGAGGCGTTTTTACACCTGAAAGTCCTGAAACTGTTCTGTTCTGTATTTATTATGTTTATTTAAGTTTTAGTTTCCCACTGCAGTTTAGTGACTGAGCGAATAAACAACTTTATTACATTCAGTCATCATTACTCACCTACATGGGCGGAGTCTCACTATACTTTACACTGATTGGTTTGTGAAAGGGAGTTGCTTTTCAGCAGGTGTTTTGCTAAATTGTGTCTCTATTCTTGGAGTGCAGGTTTGTCATGCACATGAAATAGAACCCAATTCTTGCAGTGAGACAAAATTCGACATAACACTTCCAAACACAGTTCACTGAATCAACAACATTCTACAACCCATTCAGTGTTGAGCATGGTGAAACTCCGCCCACATAGGTAAATAATTATGACACGTTGTAGTAAATTTGCTTTCAGTTACTAAACTGCAGTGTGAAACTGAAACTAACAAGAAGAAAATTACATAATGTAACAAACACATGAACCTTGGTTTGGACTGTGGTTCTTTAGATCCAGACCGAGCAACACTTTTCAGAGCAGCTACTTTGTTTTGGAGTGAAATTCCAGATATCTGCCGTCTTCTTCTCTTCTATACTGACCTACTTTAACCACTGAACTGGATTTCCCTCCACAGGCAATAAAACTGCCATTTCCCTCTGACTGATTCCTCCCCCTCTTCCTCTCCTGCGAGTGCAGGGAGCACCAGAGCCAGATCGATATCAATTTTCCATAGGAGGAGACAAGAGCTGCGTTCCTTTCTGACGGCAGCCGCCGGACTGGGACAGTATTTTGTGCTCCTGAGAAAATAACTGTTCCATTCCGAGAGCAGCATATGATCTTCATGGTCAGCGTCCTTATTTTCCCCTGATTCTGAAGCAGGATGAGATGTAACACATTTCACCAGATCAGAGTTTCAGCACTTAGATTTAAAAACATGGCGGACGGAGTCGATACTGCGGGGGAGTTTCTGTACAAAGTAATTTTCTTTTTTTTAATTTTATTTCCACTCACTGCTCCCTGTATTTATCAAACTACCACATTTTACACTGATTTAAGTTGTTTTTCAGGGTTGGTTTTGCCTGTACTTTATTTAAAGTAAGACCTGACCGGGTGAAATTACCGTTAGCTTAGCGGTTAGCCGATTCACTAAGGAAGAGTATCAAACGCAGCTGGAACGCTAAGCTAACCTCCACTAGCACACTAGCAGTGTCAGGCGGTCGTACAGTGTAGAAGGTTTAACAGAATAACTCTAGATTCATCTGTAACTGTGATTTAATGTGTAAATAATGAAATTATGATCCTGCCCTCTAGATTATACAAGGGAGTTTATACAAGGGATGTGATAATATAAGACAGTATCAGGTAGTCAAAAGTAATACCACTAAAATTCTACAATTCTTGATACCAAATTTGACACCATGACAAAGATTAAAGCAGCTAACTATAAAGTGAACGTATTTCAACAAAAAAACAAGTGTGCCTAAAATCAGTAATTTTATGATGCATTTCTACTGCAGTACCCAGATGTCTGAAATAGGAAAAACAATAATTATATAACACTACTTTTGGTGTAATAATTAACAAGACAAAATTTCCCTAATATATGATAATAGCCTTGATTTTTTTTGTTTTGGTTATTACATGATGCTAAACCCTCCTGTTATGTTGGGTGATCTGCAAAATATTGGCTTTGAAAATAATTGTATATAAGTTGTAAAAAATATTTTCCTAATTTTTGAAGCATGAAACTTTAATATTAAACTTAGTTGAGATTGAGTAATGTAATGAGCATGTAAATGGAAAATAAATGATTTAAAAACAGGTATGTTTTTCTCTCCTTTTGCAATTTGTCCCTCTTTCTTCTCTCCCCTTTCACTTTCACCTGAGGAACGGAAGAGTGCTCAGTCATAAAGCGCCTGTACTTCACATCAATCTTTTTCTTAACTTGACTTAATGTTATCTAGTTTGAGTTAAGGTAATCTCTTTTTCATTTCCCCCTTTTGTGCACTTCCTGTAGCCCTCTTGTTAAATTAAAAGTCCTTAGTAGAGATTTGTAATTATAATTGCATAACGCAGATTTTTGCATGATTTGCATGTTATTTTGGGATTATTGTATGGTTAGGCCCATCACAATGATCACAATAATTACAATATTCATCATTTTACTGACCTCAATATCGCCCATTATGTATACTTGGCAAAAATGCCCATTGTGTGAATGAGCTGGTATGTCGAAAATGAAAGCTTTTTATATTTAAATTCCAATGTCTAAATAATCTTACTAATTAAAAGTTTGTTGTTGTTTTAAAAAAAAAAACACATAACTGAAGTATTTAGTTTTTTATTATCATTAGATCAGTGTCATGAATGTACTTAATGAAGAAAAAAAACATTTATATAGTGAGCTATTGTGACTTGGTACACCCCTACAGATATCCATAAGAATACAGATGACCCCTTTATATGCATAAACACAATAAATAAGCAATGAAGCATCAACAATTCAGCACTGTTCTGATCTGTTCACACAGCTGTTAAAAACAAGTTGACTTTTCTCCCAACTCCTCCGCAGACATTCAGAGCCAAGAATGTCTTTCTTAGCCCAGAAAATCCACAAATGATGAGAATTCCCTCCCCAAACATTCCATTGCTTTTTCTACTAGATCAGACTGGCCTCTGTTTCTTTAAGCTGAGTGCTGCATATAAAGAGAACATAATACTTCACTGCTTTTAATTTGTGTGAAATTAGACAAAAACACAAAAAAGACTCTTAGTTTTCCCATAGTCAGCACTGAAACCAGAGGCAGGCTGTCCTGTAACCCTGCACTTTATGACAAAGCACTATAAGCAGAGGGCAGACAAAAGGCAATGACATCATTTAAACAAGGGAGAAAGAGAAAGAGAGAGAGCGAGACAGAGAGAAATAGATTAATTTGTAAGTCCATTTCTGTGTCTGTTTTGACAAGATTGAAATAATAGGTATTCAGGATTGAGGAGCAGAGATAAGAAAAGAGGAGAGGAGGAGAAGTGATGGAGATGCTGAAGGTAGAGAGCTGAAGAGAGAAGGTTGGGGGAGGGAGGCAGTTTAAATAAAGCAGACTGGAGAATAACACAGTCTGACAGGCTGTGGTTGAAAATGACAGAGAAACATTGAGGCCATTGCACGAAACCAAGCAAACTCAAGCTATTTGGTTTTATAGACTGGCCTGAATCAGGCATTGCGTATCGTTTGGACATGATAAACCAAGGCACTGTCGAAAACTGGAGTACTGAATAGTCTAAATTAATTCTGCTGCTGTGGCTGAATATATAAAATCACATGTTAATGTCCGGAGCAAACATGAAAACCTACCTACAAAAAAAAAAAAAAAAATTAACCAGCTCTAATTATCAGATCTAATCACAGCTACACCTCAGCAAACTGACAACATAGCCTTTATACCCGGGACTCAATAAACAATGAATAATTAGGTCTCCCAAACTTTTGGCCATGTGTTTATCAGCTTTACTCGAGATTTATGTTGATCATGGGTCTTCTATGTACCTTCAACCCAGTGGAAATTTTATAGATATAGACCTGTAAGTTATATATTTGAGTCCTTCAGTAATGTCTAATTGTGTGTGGTCTCTTTATTACACTGAGCTGTAAAGTGTTAGTTACACACTGGAGTATCCAGGCCTGTTACCAACCTCACTCCCTCAACACCAGCTCCCTAATGAATGCTGAGTTCATGCTGAAGACGCGCTAAAGACGCCATTTGTGTTCTACTGTGCTGTTAGAGGGGCATCAACCGAGGATGGAGAATCCTAACAATGGGTGGAGATGCGAGGATTTGCTGTTTAAATCCTTTAGCTTCAGGCTAACACACATCTGTATCTGTAGCCATTGTGCTGAAGGCTACAGATAGCTGTTTCTTCCTCACATCACGCTTTTATTTTTAAATTGTAAATGTGTGGAGGACTCACCCTGCTCCAGGTCTCTCTGGTCGTACCAGGGCTCTTCCTCCTCGGTCACAAACTCCTCCATCCTGCTGGTCCGGAGCATCCGGCTCCCCAGAAACTCAGGCCGGGATAAAACTCGAGGATAAAGGGTTAAAAGGGTTCAGTCTCGGTGTTCTGGAAACCCTTGTCGATGCTGGGGTTATTAAAACCACGTCAGAAAAAGCCTGAGAGAATATTTTAGCCGGGAAAGCTCGAGCGGATTAAGATACGGAGGCTGATCATCCTCAGCGCGCGCGTCCGGTAATAAACAGGCAAAAAATACAAAATAGCAGAACAATCTTCTGGAACCCCTTAACGACGCCGGGGGTGAAAAATCACGACAACAAAAGACCCAAAACTGTGTATTTGAGCTGCTGTGGCGGCCGGCCTGCCCGCTGCACTGCGCGGCTACAGAGATGCAGAGCTTCCGGTCAGAACAGCTCCAAATTATAACCTTAATATAAAAATATACAGCGATCAGATCCCGCTACATCCACCTCCACCACCCGGCCTCAACCCCTCCCTCCCTCCGCCCGCCCGGTGCTCAGCGCCGACATCGCGTCTCTCATCTGCCTAGTGCTCTCTAACCAGCTCCTCCTTCTCCTCCTCCAACCACCTCCTCCTCCTCCTCCTCCTCCAATCAGCTCCTCCTCCTCCTCCAACCAGCTCCTCCTCCTCCAATCAGCTCCTCCTCCAACAAGCTCCTCCTCCTCCAACCAGCTCCTCCTCCTCCAATCAGCTCCTCCTCCAACAAGCTCCTCCTCCTCCAACAAGCTCCTCCTCCTCCAACCAGCTCCTCCTCCTCCAATCAGCTCCTCCTCCAACAAGCTCCTCCTCCTCCAACCAGCTCCTCCTCCTCCGATCAGCTCCTCCTCCTCCAACCTGCTCCTCCTCCTCCAATCAGCTCCTCCTCCAATCAGCTCCTCCTCCAATCAGCTCCTCCTCCAACCAACTCCTCCTCCTACAACCATTACAGGAACATCAAGCATCTTTAAGATGGTCTGATAGCCTTGAACTTTAAATATGCTTCTTTATAATTCTCCTTCTGATCTCCTCAGAAACTCTTTCCTTCACTTCCTCTGGTTCATGTTCCTCACCAAACACAGTAACGACCTGTAGCTCTATATATAGACCCACTATAATAAAATAATACTATAATATAATATAATATAATACAGCCCCACTGACTGATTACAAGACACCTGTGATGCTCATTCGTGACACACCTTGATTTAACACCTCCCTTTGATCACATTATTTTCAGGGGTACCATCATTATTGTCCAGTCCTGTTTAATGAGTTAATTTTTTTAAATAATTTTGTTTTAGCACGGTTCAGAATCAGTGTCGGATTTTCATTTGTTTGTTTTCATAGAAGTTTTATTTATTACTATTTACTGTGTAATAAACATTTGTCAGATTCAAGTAAATTTCTGTGACTATTCCGGATTTTTCTTTCATTAACTGAGGGGGGCCAACAATTTTGTCCTTGTGTGTACATACACACACCAGCCCCCTGCTGCAGGTACACACAATACATGCACACACAATTACACACACCATACACACACACACACACACACACGCTATATACACACTACAGTGTTTGTAGACCAATTCTAAACCACACCCACTTACCTATTTTACATAGCAGAAAAAGTTTTTTTTTGGGGGGGGGGGGTGATTGATTACAGAAATTAGTAAATTGGTGAGTAAGGGACTTATTTTAGTGATCTATAGTGCATCATGAAACTGGATTTAAGGTGTGTCGGTGTGTTAATTATGGGTGTGTTTTAGGTGAATTGTGAAATAAACTAATCAGTGAGTCTCTTGTCATTCCCTTTTTCTCTTTCATTTAAACTACAGCAGTTTAGCTCCACCCATTTATTCAGCCTCCTCAATTTAACCCCACCCATTCAACCTACAGCAGTTTAGCTCCACCCACTCAGCATACTGCAGTGTATGTAGCGTTTGATTTGAGTCACATACTTGATCAAACCCCAGTAAGAACAGGCTCTCTGCTGGTCAGACTCTAATTTTAGCTGTTTTCTTTAGCTGTTGTCGTAAATTTTCAGCTTATATTTTCTCTTTATTTTTCTCACTAATGTATGTAACCACTCTTCTAGGAAGACCCATCCTATGGCTGTCTCTATGGCTGCGTCCGAAATCGCGTACTTAAGCAGTACGTACTGGATTGGGGTGAGTACGCACTGCTTGTCGAGCAAAGCAGTACGCTTTTTCAGTACGCCAGACCGCAGTACGCACGCAGCCTCGGACGCACTACATCCACCATCTTACCTTAGACGCCCTTTCACCTCTCACCCCTCTCTACCAGCGGCACACTTTACAGAGCTTTACCCTAATTAATTTCATTAAAATCACCTAATTAATCAGCTCTTATTAATAAATAAACCCCCAACCAGTTCTATCTAATAAACACTGATTGTAAATAAAACTTAATATTTCCTCAAATGTGAAATATTTAATAATAAATATGAACAGATTGTTTAACATTCATGAAGTATATTAATAATACTTGCTTATGCAACAAAACAACTATCAAAAAGTTTCAAAGATAAATACCAAAATGTTAATTAATTCCTGCTTTTCCATTTCACCTCAGAATTCCCTTTTGTAGCATAAATATTTAAACACATGATCCTTATTGTTATACATTATCTTTTACTGACTGCATTAAACATAAAGGCCAACATATATGCATTTCTGATTTAAATAAAATATGCTAGAAGCAGTCAGATTTGGCAATAAAATGTAAATTAAAAAAATATTTTAGTAATTTTATTTAATATTTTTCCCTCACGTGCATATTTACACAAATACATTTCCCACAAAATACAAGAATGACAAGTCTTTTAAGTGATTTTATTTATTTTTTTATTCGTTATTGTTCATTTTTCTCCCTCTCTTCATCTTCATCCTCTCCAGTAGGAAGGATAGTTGAATCTGAAAAACACACAGATTAAATCATAAAGTTTAGCTTGGGCATTAAACAAATAAAATATAAATTCAGAACAACATAAAAGTCTTACCATCCTGGCTGGTTAGCTAGCTATTTAATAAAACTAAATAAAATGGTCAGATTTGGGTTATAATTTATTAATGTGATTTTTGGCAACCAGTCTGTCTGTCTGTCTGTTGAAAAGCCTCTCTGATATCAGCAGCCTTTTTCCTCAGATGAGTTTATACAGACTGATCGGTATTAAATGAAACCTGCTCCAGCTCCTCAGCACTGCAGCAGTATACAGGGCTGTAGTGAGTTAGTAAACGCTGGTGTTGTAGAACAGAAGATTAATAAAGAGTTGTGATAAGTTTGATAACTCTTATCTAAGCTAACTTATCTCAGTAGCACAGGGCTAACGCTGCTCAGTAAAGCAGTTCAGATACGAAAATAAAGTTATTGTGTCTGCAACAGCATTAATAATAAACCCACACCCCTATAACTCGCTACTTTAACTTAAACTAACCCTCATAAATCTTTCATTTACAGCCTGATATCACAAACAACCAAAATAGTTTGGATATCTGACTATCCTCTCACCTTATAAACTTCTCTCTCTGTGCCTCTCTCCTCCCCTCTGCCGCTACCCCGCTCACTGCCGGGTCTCTCAGCTCAGCGCGGCTCCCGGTGGATTGTGGGAAATATTAGCGGGTGGAGTGTGCTGGGCTTGTATACTTAAAAATGTCTCCCGGTGCAGTACGTCATCCGGGAACTTTTCGCGTCCTCAAACTCGCCTACTGCGCATTCGGACACACTACCCCATCTCGCATACTGCTTTTGCATACTGTTTAGTATGGAAGTACGCGATTTCGGACGCAGCCTATGTCTAGAGCAAGGGTCACTAATAGGCAGACCGCAGTCCGGGTCCGGACCCAGACGTTGTCCAATGCGAACCCCAAACCGATAAACTACAGAGAAGGATTTAATTTTAAAGTGGCGGAAATTTAATTGTTCACACTGCAGCAACGCGGCATCGCTTCTAATCGCTTTCTCCGCCTTTCACTCGCCGCTTTGGGGCATGTCTCCTGAAACCAAGCAGTTTAACTGCCACCAGCAAGAATGCCTGGAGTTGTAGTTCAGTGCTGTGTATGAACGAGATGCTGTTCTTTTTTATCTGTGCAGTAAACGCACAGACCAATCACCAAATGCCCCCCTCTGCCAATAAGATCTGTGCAGACCACTGACCCATCTAGTGAATTGGGGCGCGGCCAGGAAAAAGCGCCTTAACAAAGAGATAGGGAGCCCGAGAACTGGCGGAAAAATTAGAATATATACATACACACACACACACACACACAGAAAGACAGAATATATATATATATATATATATATATATATATATATAAAACAAAAATATGACAAAATTTTCTCCAACTGGACCGTACTGAATTCTAATAAAATACCCCTGGTCAAGAGTATGTCTTAAGTGTTTCCAGATGTTTACCATAACACCCTGTATAAACAGCTCCCCAAGTCCGGTGAGGGGAGAGAGCAGGAATTGGACTTGGAATCTCTCTCCAGGGCGGCCGAGGACCAGCTTGTAGATATTGTCTTAGTCTTTGTAATAAATAATTGTATTACACCTAAGGCAATGCCTGCGGTGTCTTCTTCCTCATCTTCAAGCATCTTCACATCAAAGAGACACCCTGATTAAGGTTTTTCACTTTACCCATGAGTGGTGGTAATGTTATGGCTGATTGGGATTTTTTTTTTTTCAACAAGTGGCTGGTAAATAAGGTAAAAATTATTCCAGCAGCGTCATTAGAGTAAACAAGAAATAAATAAAAGGAACAGTGGGAAATAATTAAATATAAAAAAATTCAATATACATCAAATCCAAAAAGTCCAGCAGAAATATTGCATATTATTATTATTATTATTATTATTATTATTATTATTATTATTATTATTATTATTGCACTTTGTTCAATTATGTTGTCTTATTTTGTGAATTTATCCTGTTTCATGAGTATGTTGTATCCATTGGCGTAGGAACCGGGGGGATGGGGGGGACATGTCCCACCAAATATTAGAAACAGGTGGATTTATCCCCCCCAAAAATGATATCGTTTCGCTCAGATCAGCTGTTCTATTAATGAGGAGACAGACCGGACCAATCACGGAGCCGGTTCAGGTATTAAGTCCCGCCTCCCAGTAGAAACAGCCAATCAGCTTGCTGGATTTACGGCGCGCGGTGTGCTGGTGGGAGAAGCCCCGCCCCCCGCCCCCCGCCGTGAGATTTAGCAGCGGGATCGGGCTGCAGCAGCTTCAGCTGATTAAAAACAGATCTGGATATACGGAGATTTTTCTAAAAGAAAGGTAATGGTAGGCTAACCACGTAAACTGTGATGATATGTTTCTGATAGCTGGTTAAAAAGACACGTCACTGAATTAAAACACAGATCAAAACCACTGTGATTAATAAACTGCAGCTGTGTTAATGAGTTAGCTTAACTTTGCAATTAGCTAGATTGGGAGTCAGGGTTAAAGAAAAAAAAATTATATATGTAATGTTCAACTTGCCCTGTGATCAGCTAATCACTATTACATTTTCAAACTGTGTTTATTAATTTAGAATTACAGGACTTATTGTGAGCTATAATGAACGAAAAAAGAGTGGAGAAAATGTAAATATACAACAGAATTGACATGCCAATACATAATAATAATAATATTATTAATAATAAAAATAATAATAATAACCAAATCTATTATATTATTTTAAATATTAGGTGATAACTGATCATTTTTGTCATATGTATATAATTCAGACATTGCATGCATATTTTCTTCTAACAATAGTAACTGTAATGTGGAGTAATATGTTTAGATTGTAAAATCACCTTTATTATGATTATTTATGATTAAAAGTAATTTCCACAAATGTTGTTCTAGGAAACTATTGGGTGGGCTAGGGTTCATATTGGCAAATGTGTCCCCCCCAATATCAAGCCTGCTCCTACGCCCTTGGTTGTATCCATAAATACTTTAGTCTACCAAATAACATGAATATTATGGTATTTGTCTGATGTAAATTGTATACTTGCTTCCTGAATAAGTAATAAAAAACGTGTGCTGCTCAGCAGTAGTTAAACAACGCCAGCATGTGGCCAAGGGTTTGCTATTACATCAGTGTAAAGAGAATATTTGCCCGGTAAGTGCAGTTAATCAGCCAAGACATGGATGAAGTGTGTTTCTGTCTTTGCTCTAAGAGACTCAGTGCTTTTCTTCTCACACTTTCTTTACAAGTGGGGTTATTATTTTATATATTATATAATAGGTATTTTGTTTCGCAGTACAGTTTACATTACATTACATTTGGCATACGCTTTTGACAAAAGGGACTTATAATAATGTACATTATTAAAAATTATTATTAGAAATAGAGTAATATAAGTTTAAGGTAAAAAACATTTTAGATAAGGCCTAAAGGAGGTCAAAGGGAAATGCGATATAGGAAATGAGGTTAGAGTAGTTAGTGTGTTAGAGGTGTTAGGAGAGTAAGTGTTCTTTGAAGAGCTCTGTCTTCAGGAGTTTATTAAAGATAGTGAGAGATTCTCCTGATCTGGTAGTAGAAGGTAGTTAGTTAGAGGTGTTAGGAGAGTAAGTGCTCTTTGAAGAGCTCTGTCTTCAGGAGTTTATTAAAGATAGTGAGAGATTCTCCTGATCTGGTAGTGGAAGGTAGTTAGTTAGAGGTGTTAGGAGAGTAAGAGCTGTTTGAAGAGCTCAGTCTTCAGGAGTTTATTAAAGATAGTGAGAGATTCTCCTGATCTGGTAGTAGAAGGTAGTTAGTTATTAATGGATAATTAAAAACAAACAAACAAACAGCGAAGTGAATCCAGAGTTACTGAACTGGATAAGAGGATAGAGCAAGTTTAACAGGTAAGAATCTGAATTTACTTTAATTCAGTTTAACTAAATCTATTCTTTTTCATATTATATAAGTGTCAGAAACTTAAACCCAGTGTTCTCCCTGATAGCAAAGAACCTTGCATAACTATTAATTGTTTGGTTGCATTCCATTTTTTAAAGTTCATGATGGATAAAATAACATTAAAACAACTTTTATTTAACACTACCTAACAAGCATCAATTAGTGTTGAACACTGACATTGAATCTGCCATATATCGCTGTCTCTTTGATGTGAAGATGCTTGAAGATGAGGAAGAAGACCTCTGGATTGTCAGGGGAAGGAGTTTGGCCTACGTTGACTTCAGTAACACGAAACTTTACAAGCAACACCAAAGGTGCAATTTGGACAACATATTTCAATTTCATACCTCTGGGATGTCGGGGGAAGGAGTTTGGCCTACGATGACTTCAGTAACACGAAACTTTACAAGCAACACCAAAGGTGCAATTTGGACAACATATTTCAATTTCAGACCTCTGGATTGTCAGGGGAAGGAGTTTGGCCTACGTTGACTTCAGCAACACGAAACTTTACAAGCAACACCAGAGGTGCCATTTGGACAAAATATTTCAATTTCAGACCTCTGGGATGTCGGGGGAAGGAGTTTGGCCTACGTTGACTTCAGTAACATGAAACTTTACAAGCAACACAAGAGGTGCCATTTGGACAACATATTACAATATCAGACATCTGAGCTGTTAGGGGAAGAAGTTTGGCCTACGTTGACTTCAGCAACACGAAACTTTACAAGCAACACCAAAGGTGCAATTTGGACAACACATTTTAATTTCATACTTCTGGGATGTCGGGGGAAGGAGTTTGGCCTACGTTGACTTCAGTAACACGAAACTTTACAAGCAACACCAGAGGTGCCATTTGGACAACATATTTCAATTTCAGACCTCTGGGTTGTCGGAGGAAGGAGTTTGGCCTACGTTGACTTCAGTAACACGAAACTTTACAAGCAACACCACAGGTGCCATTTGGACAACATATTTCAATTTCATATCTCTGGGATGTCGGGGGAAGGAGTTTGGCCTACGTTGACTTCAGTAACACGAAACTTTACAGACAACCCAAAAGATGACATTTGGACAACATATTTCAATTTCAGACCTATGCGTTGTCAGGAGAAGCAGTTTGGCCTACGATGAATTCTGTGGCACGAAACTTTCCAGGCAACCTCAACTGTGCTATTCGGACAACATATTACGATTTCAGACCTCTGGGTTGTAAGGGGAAAGAGTTTGGCCTACATTGACTTCAGTAACACGAAACTTTGCAAGCAACACCAAAGGTGCAATTTGGACAACATATTTCAATTTCAGACCTCTGGGATGTCGGAGGAAGGAGTTTGGCCTACGTTGACTTCAGTAACACGAAACGTTACAAGCAACACCACAGGTGCCTTTTGGACAACATATTTCAATTTCAGATATCTGAGCTGTTAGGGGAAGAAGTTTGGCCTACGTTGACTTCAGCAACACGAAACTTTACAAGCAACACCAAAGGTGCAATTTGGCCAACACATTTTAATTTCATACTTCTGGGATGTCGGGGGAAGGAGTTTGGCCTACGTTGACTTCAGTAACACGAAACTTTACAAGCAACACCAGAGGTGCCATTTGGACAACATATTTCAGTTTCAGACCTCTGGGTTGTCGGAGGAAGGAGTTTGGCCTACGTTGACTTCAGTAACACGAAACTTTACAAGCAACACCACAGGTGCCATTTGGACAAAATATTTCAATTTCATATCTCTGGGATGTCGGGGGAAGGAGTTTGGCCTACGTTGACTTCAGCAACACGAAACTTTACAAGCAACACCAAAGGTGCAATTTGGACAACACATTTTAATTTCATACTTCTGGGATGTCGGGGGAAGGAGTTTGGCCTACGTTGACTTCAGTAACACGAAACTTTACAGACAACCCCAAAGATGACATTTGGACAACATATTTCAATTTCAGACCTCTGCGTTGTCAGGGGAAGCAGTTTGGCCTACGATGAATTCTGTGGCACGAAACTTTCCAGGCAACCTCAACTGTGCTATTCGGACAACATATTACGATTTCAGACCTCTGGGTTGGAAGGGGAAAGAGTTTGGCCTACGTTGACTTCAGTAACACGAAACTTTGCAAGCAACACCAAAGGTGCAATTTGGACAACATATTTCAATTTCATACCTCTGGGATGTCGGGGGAAGGAGTTTGGCCTACGTTGACTTCAGTAACACGAAACTTTGCAAGCAACACCAAAGGTGCCATTTGGACAACATATTACAATATCAGATATCTGAGCTGTTAGGGGAAGAAGTTTGGCCTACGTTGACTTCAGCAACACGAAACTTTACAAGCAACACCAAATGTGCAATTTGGACAACACATTTTAATTTCATACTTCCGGGATGTCGGGGGAAGGAGTTTGGCCTACGTTGACTTCAGTAACACGAAACTTTACAAGCAACACCAGAGGTGCCATTTGGACAACATATTTCAATTTCAGACCTCTGGGTTGTCGGAGGAAGGAGTTTGGCCTACGTTGACTTCAGTAACACGAAACTTTACAAGCAACACCACAGGTGCCATTTGGACAACACATTTCAATTTCATATCTCTGGGATGTCGGGGGAAGGAGTTTGGCCTACGTTGACTTAAGCAACACGAAACTTTACAAGCAACACCAAAGGTGCAATTTGGACAACACATTTTAATTTCATACTTCTGGGATGTCGGGGTAAGGAGTTTGGCCTACGTTGACTTCAGTAACACGAAACTTTACAGACAACCCCAAAGATGACATTTGGACAACATATTTCAATTTCAGACCTATGCGTTGTCAGGGGAAGCAGTTTGGCCTACGATGAATTCTGTGGCACGAAACTTTCCAGGCAACCTCAACTGTGCTATTCGGACAACATATTTCAATTTCAGACCTCTGTGTTGTCAGGGGAAGGAGTTTGGCCTACGTTGACTTTTGTGGCACGAAACTTTACAGGCAACACCAAAGGTGTGATTTGGACAACATATTACAATATCAGACATCTGGGTTGTTAGGGGAAAAAGTTTGGCCTACGTTGACTTCAGCAACACGAAACTTTACAAGCAACACCAAAGGTGCAATTTGGACAACACATTTTAATTTCATACTTCTGGGATGTCGGGGGAAGGAGTTTGGCCTACGTTGACTTCAGTAACACGAAACTTTGCAAGCAACACCAAAGGTGCAATTTGGACAACATATTTCAATTTCATACCTCTGGGATGTCGGGGGAAGGAGTTTGGCCTACGTTGACTTCAGTAACACGAAACTTTACAAGCAACACCAGAGGTGCCAATTGGACAAAATATTTCAATTTCAGACCTCTGGGTTGTCGGAGGAAGGAGTTTGGCCTACGTTGACTTCTGTGGCACGACACTTTACAGGCCACACCAAAGGTATGATTTGGACAACATATTACAATTTCAGACCTCTGGGTTGTTAGGGGAAGAAGTTTGGCCTACGTTGACTTCAGTAACACGAAACTTTGCAAGCAACACCAAAGGTGCAATTTGGACAACATATTTCAATTTCATACCTCTGGGATGTCGGGGGAAGGAGTTTGGCCTACGTTGACTTCAGTAACACGAAACTTTGCAAGCAACACCAAAGGTGCCATTTGGATAACATATTACAATATCAGATATCTGAGCTGTTAGGGGAAGAAGTTTGGCCTACGTTGACTTCAGCAACACGAAACTTTACAAGCAACACCAAAGGTGCAATTTGGACAACACATTTTAATTTCATACTTCCGGGATGTCGGGGGAAGGAGTTTGGCCTACGTTGACTTCAGTAACACGAAACTTTACAAGCAACACCAGAGGTGCCATTTGGACAACATATTTCAATTTCAGACCTCTGGGTTGTCGGAGGAAGGAGTTTGGCCTACGTTGACTTCAGTAACACGAAACTTTACAAGCAACACCACAGGTGCCATTTGGACAACATATTTCAATTTCATATCTCTGGGATGTCGGGGGAAGGAGTTTGGCCTACGTTGACTTCAGCAACACGAAACTTTACAAGCAACACCAAAGGTGCAATTTGGACAACACATTTTAATTTCATACTTCTGGGATGTCGGGGTAAGGAGTTTGGCCTACGTTGACTTCAGTAACACGAAACTTTACAGACAACCCCAAAGATGACATTTGGACAACATATTTCAATTTCAGACCTATGCGTTGTCAGGGGAAGCAGTTTGGCCTACGATGAATTCTGTGGCACGAAACTTTCCAGGCAACCTCAACTGTGCTATTCGGACAACATATTACGATTTCAGACCTCTGGGTTGTAAGGGGAAAGAGTTTGGCCTACGTTGACTTCAGTAACACGAAACTTTGCAAGCAACACCAAAGGTGCAATTTGGACAACATATTTCAATTTCAGACCTCTGTGTTGTCAGGGGAAGGAGTTTGGCCTACGTTGACTTTTGTGGCACGAAACTTTACAGGCAACACCAAAGGTGTGATTTGGACAACATATTACAATATCAGACATCTGGGTTGTTAGGGGAAAAAGTTTGGCCTACGTTGACTTCAGCAACACGAAACTTTAAAAGCAACACCAAAGGTGCAATTTGGACAACACATTTTAATTTCATACTTCTGGGATGTCGGGGGAAGGAGTTTGGCCTACGTTGACTTCAGTAACACGAAACTTTGCAAGCAACACCAAAGGTACAATTTGGACAACATATTTCAATTTCATACCTCTGGGATGTCGGGGGAAAGAGTTTGGCCTACGTTGACTTCAGTAACACGAAACTTTACAAGCAACACCACAGGTGCCAATTGGACAAAATATTTAAATTTCAGACCTCTGGGTTGTTGGAGGAAGGAGTTTGGCCTACGTTGACTTCTGTGGCACGACACTTTACAGGCCACACCAAAGGTATGATTTGGACAACATATTACAATTTCAGACCTCTGGGTTGTTAGGGGAAGAAGTTTGGCCTACGTTGACTTCAGCAACACGAAACTTTACAAGCAACACCAAAGGTGCCATTTGGACAACATATTTCAATTTCATACCTCTGGGATGTCGGGGGAAGGAGTTTGGCCTACGTTGACTTCAGTAACACGAAACTTTACAAGCAACACCAGAGGTGCCAATTGGACAAAATATTTCAATTTCAGACCTCTGGGTTGTCGGAGGAAGGAGTTTGGCCTACGTTGACTTCTGTGGCACGACACTTTACAGGCCACACCAAAGGTATGATTTGGACAACATATTACAATTTCAGACCTCTGGGTTGTTAGGGGAAGAAGTTTGGCCTACGTTGACTTCAGTAACACGAAACTTTGCAAGCAACACCAAAGGTGCAATTTGGACAACATATTTCAATTTCATACCTCTGGGATGTCGGGGGAAGGAGTTTGGCCTACGTTGACTTCAGTAACACGAAACTTTGCAAGCAACACCAAAGGTGCGATTTGGACAACATATTACAATATCAGATATCTGAGCTGTTAGGGGAAGAAGTTTGGCCTACGTTGACTTCAGCAACACGAAACTTTACAAGCAACACCACAGGTGCCATTTGGACAACACATTTTAATTTCATACTTCCGGGATGTCGGGGGAAGGAGTTTGGCCTACGTTGACTTCAGTAACACGAAACTTTACAAGCAACACCAGAGGTGCCATTTGGACAACATATTTCAATTTCAGACCTCTGGGTTGTCGGAGGAAGGAGTTTGGCCTACGTTGACTTCAGTAACACGAAACTTTACAAGCAACACCACAGGTGCCATTTGGACAACATATTTCAATTTCATATCTCTGGGATGTCGGGGGAAGGAGTTTGGCCTACGTTGACTTCAGCAACACGAAACTTTACAAGCAACACCAAAGGTGCAATTTGGACAACACATTTTAATTTCATACTTCTGGGATGTCGGGGTAAGGAGTTTGGCCTACGTTGACTTCAGTAACACGAAACTTTACAGACAACCCCAAAGATGACATTTGGACAACATATTTCAATTTCAGACCTATGCGTTGTCAGGGGAAGCAGTTTGGCCTACGATGAATTCTGTGGCACGAAACTTTCCAGGCAACCTCAACTGTGCTATTCGGACAACATATTACGATTTCAGACCTCTGGGTTGTAAGGGGAAAGAGTTTGGCCTACGTTGACTTCAGTAACACGAAACTTTGCAAGCAACACCAAAGGTGCAATTTGGACAACATATTTCAATTTCAGACCTCTGTGTTGTCAGGGGAAGGAGTTTGGCCTACGTTGACTTTTGTGGCACGAAACTTTACAGGCAACACCAAAGGTGTGATTTGGACAACATATTACAATATCAGACATCTGGGTTGTTAGGGGAAAAAGTTTGGCCTACGTTGACTTCAGCAACACGAAACTTTACAAGCAACACCAAAGGTGCAATTTGGACAACACATTTTAATTTCATAATTCTGGGATGTCGGGGGAAGGAGTTTGGCCTACGTTGACTTCTGTGGCACGACACTTTACAGGCCACACCAAAGGTATGATTTGGACAACATATTACAATTTCAGACCTCTGGGTTGTTAGGGGAAGAAGTTTGGCCTACGTTGACTTCAGCAACACGAAACTTTACAAGCAACACCAAAGGTGCCATTTGGACAACATATTTCAATTTCATACCTCTGGGATGTCGGAGGAAGGAGTTTGGCCTACGTTGACTTCTGTGGCACGACACTTTACAGGCCACACCAAAGGTATGATTTGGACAACATATTACAATTTCAGACCTCTGGGTTGTTAGGGGAAGAAGTTTGGCCTACGTTGACTTCAGCAACACGAAACTTTACAAGCAACACCAAAGGTGCCATTTGGACAACATATTTCAATTTCATACCTCTGGGATGTCGGGGGAAGGAGTTTGGCCTACGTTGACTTCAGTAACACGAAACTTTACAAGCAACACCAGAGGTGCCAATTGGACAAAATATTTAAATTTCAGACCTCTGGGTTGTCGGAGGAAGGAGTTTGGCCTACGTTGACTTCTGTGGCACGACACTTTACAGGCCACACCAAAGGTATGATTTGGACAACATATTACAATTTCAGACCTCTGGGTTGTTAGGGGAAGAAGTTTGGCCTAAGTTGACTTCAGCAACACGAAACTTTACAAGCAACACCAAAGGTGCCATTTGGACAACATATTTCAATTTCATACCTCTGGGATGTCGGGGGAAGGAGTTTGGCCTACGTTGACTTCAGTAACACGAAACTTTACAAGCAACACCAGAGGTGCCAATTGGACAAAATATTTCAATTTCAGACCTCTGGGCTGTCGGAGGAAGGAGTTTGGCCTACGTTGACTTCTGTGGCACGACACTTTACATGTCACACCAAAGGTATGATTTGAACAACATATTACAATTTCAGACCTCTGGGTTGTTAGGGGAAGAAGTTTGGCCTACGTTGACTTCAGCAACACGAAACTTTACAAGCAACACCAAAGGTGCCATTTGGACAACATATTTAAATTTCATACCTCTGGGATGTCGGGGGAAGGAGTTTGGCCTACGTTGACTTCAGTAACACGAAACTTTACAAGCAACACCAAAGTTGCAATTTGGACAACATATTTCAATTTCATACCTCTGGGATGTCGGGGGAAGGAGTTTGGCCTACGTTGACTTCAGTAACACGAAACTTTGCAAGCAACACCAAAGGTGCAATTTGGACAACATATTTCAATTTCAGACCTCTGAGTTGTCGGAGGAAGGAGTTTGGCCTACGTTGACTTCAGTAACACGAAACTTTACAAGCAACACCACAGGTGCCATTTGGACAACATATTTCAATTTCATATCTCTGGGATGTCGGGGGAAGGAGTTTGGCCTACGTTGACTTCAGCAACACGAAACTTTACAAGCAACACCAAAGGTGCAATTTGGACAACACATTTTAATTTCATACTTCTGGGATGTCGGGTTAAGGAGTTTGGCCTACGTTGACTTCAGTAACACGAAACTTTACAGACAACCCCAAAGATGACATTTGGACAACATATTTCAATTTCAGACCTATGCGTTGTCAGGGGAAGCAGTTTGGCCTACGATGAATTCTGTGGCACGAAACTTTCCAGGCAACCTCAACTGTGCTATTCGGACAACATATTACGATTTCAGACCTCTGGGTTGTAAGGGGAAAGAGTTTGGCCTACGTTGACTTCAGTAACACGAAACTTTGCAAGCAACACCAAAGGTGCAATTTGGACAACATATTTCAATTTCATACCTCTGTGTTGTCAGGGGAAGGAGTTTGGCCTACGTTGACTTTTGTGGCACGAAACTTTACAGGCAACACCAAAGGTGTGATTTGGACAACATATTACAAAATCAGACATCTGGGTTGTTAGGGGAAAAAGTTTGGCCTACGTTGACTTCAGCAACACGAAACTTTACAAGCAACACCAAAGGTGCAATTTGGACAACACATTTTAATTTCATACTTCTGGGATGTCGGGGGAAGGAGTTTGGCCTACGTTGACTTCAGTAACACGAAACTTTACAAGCAACACCAGAGGTGCCAATTGGACAAAATATTTCAATTTCAGACCTCTGGGTTGTCGGAGGAAGGAGGTTGGCCTACGTTGACTTCTGTGGCACGACACTTTACAGGCCACACCAAAGGTATGATTTGGACAACATATTACAATTTCAGACCTCTGGGTTGTTAGGGGAAGAAGTTTGGCCTACGTTGACTTCAGCAACACGAAACTTTACAAGCAACACCAAAGGTGCCATTTGGACAACATATTTAAATTTCATACCTCTGGGATGTCGGGGGAAGGAGTTTGGCCTACGTTGACTTCAGTAACACGAAACTTTACAAGCAACACCAAAGGTGCAATTTGGACAACATATTTCAATTTTATACCTCTGGGATGTCGGGGGAAGGAGTTTGGCCTACGTTGACTTCAGTAACACGAAACTTTACAAGCAACACAAGAGGTGCCATTTGGACAACATATTACAATATCAGATATCTGAGCTGTTAGGGGAAGAAGTTTGGCCTACGTTGACTTCAGCAACACGAAACTTTACAAGCAACACCACAGGTGCAATTTGGACAACACATTTCAATTTCATACCTCTGGGATGTCGGGGGAAGGAGTTTGGCCTACGTTGACTTCAGTAACACGAAACTTTACAAGCAACACAAGAGGTGCCATTTTGGACAACATATTACAATATCAGATATCTGAGCGGTTAGGGGAAGAAGTTTGGTCTACGTTGACTTCAGCAACACGAAACTTTACAAGCAACACCAAAGGTGCAATTTGGACAACACATTTTAATTTCATACTTCTGGGATGTCGGGGGAAGGAGATTGGCCTACGTTGACTTCAGTAACACGAAACTTTACAAGCAACACCAGAGGTGCCATTTGGACAACATATTTCAATTTCAGACCTCTGGGTTGTCGGAGGAAGTAGTTTGGCCTACGTTGACTTCAGCAACACGAAACTTTACAGAAAACCCAAAGATGACATTTGGACAACATATTTCAATTACAGACCTATGCGTTGTCAGGGGAAGCAGTTTGGCCTACGATGAATTCTGTGGCACGACACTTTACAGGCCACACCAAAGGTATGATTTGGACAACATATTACAATTATACTTCTGGGATGTCGGGGTAAGGAGTTTGGCCTACGTTGACTTCAGTAACACGAAACTTTACAGACAACCCCAAAGATGACATTTGGACAACATATTTCAATTTCAGACCTATGCGTTGTCAGGGGAAGCAGTTTGGCCTACGATGAATTCTGTGGCACGAAACTTTCCAGGCAACCTCAACTGTGCTATTTCAGACCTCTGGGTTGTCGGAGGAAGGAGTTTGGCCTACGTTGACTTCTGTGGCACGACACTTTACAGGCCACACCAGAGGTGCCAATTGGACAAAATATTTCAATTTCAGACCTTTGGGTTGTCGGAGGAAGGAGTTTGTCCTACGTTGACTTCTGTGGCACGACACTTTACAGGCCACACCAAAGGTATGATTTGGACAACATATTACAATTTCAGACCTCTGGGTTGTTAGGGGAAGAAGTTTGGCCTACGTTGACTTCAGCAAGACAAAACTTTACAAGCAACACCAAAGGTGCCATTTGGACAACATATTTAAATTTCATACCTCTGGGATGTCGGGGGAAGGAGTTTGGCCTACGTTGACTTCAGCAACACGAAACTTTAAAAGCAACACCAAAGGTGCAATTTGGACAACACATTTTAATTTCATACTTCTGAGATGTCGGGGGAAGGAGTTTGGCCTACATTAACTTCAGTAACACGAAACTTTAAAGACAACCCCAAAGATGACATTTGGACAACATATTTCAATTTCAGACCTCTGCGTTGTCAGGGGAAACAGTTTGGCCTACGATTAATTCTGTGGCACGAAACTTTCCAGGCAACCTCAACTGTGCTATTCGGACAACATATTACGATTTCAGACCTCTGGGTTGTAAGGGGAAAGAGTTTGGCCTACGTTGACTTCAGTAACACGAAACTTTGCAAGCAACACCAAAGGTGCAATTTGGACAACATATTTCAATTTCATACCTCTGGGATGTCGGGGGAAGGAGTTTGGCCTACGTTGACTTTTCTGGCACGAAACTTTACAGGCAACACCAAAGGTGTGATTTGGACAACATATTACAATATCATACTTCTGGGATGTCGGGGGAAGAAGTTTGGTCTACGTTGACTTCTGTAACATGAAACTTTACAAACAACACCAGAAGTACCATTCGGACAAAATATTTAAATTTCAGACCTCTAGGTTGTTGGGGGAAGGAGTTTGGCCTACGTTGACTTCTGTGGCACGAAACTGTACAGGCAACCTCAAATATGCTATCCGGACAACATATTACAATTACAGACCTCTGAGTTGTCAGGGGAAGGAGTTTGGCCTACGTTCACTTCTGTGGCACAAAACTTTACAGGCAACCTCAAATATGCTATCCGGACAACATATTACAATTACAGACCTCTGAGTTGTCAGGGGAAGGAGTTTGGCCTACGTTCACTTCTGTGGCACAAAACTTTACAGGCAACCTCAAATATGCTATCCGGACAACATATTACAATTACAGACCTCTGAGTTGTCGGGGGAAGGAGTTTGGCCTACGTTGACTTCTGTGGCACGAAACTTTACAAACAACACCAGAAGTGCTATTCGGACAACATATTTCGATTTCAGACCTCTGGGATGTCGGGGGAAGGAGTTTGGCCTACGTTAACTTCTGTGGCACGAAACTTTACAAACAACACCAGAAGTGCTATTCGGACAACATATTTCGATTTCAGACCTTTGGGTTGTCGGGGGAAGGAGTTTGGCCTACGTTGACTTCTGTGGCACGAAACTGTACAGGCAACCTCAAATATGCTATCCGGACAACATATTACAATTTCAGACCTCTGAGTTGTCAGGGGAAGGAGTTTGGCCTACGTTGACTTCTGTGACACGAAACTTTACAGGCAACCTCAAATGTGCTATCCGGACAACATATTTCGATTTCAGACCTCTGGGTTAACAGGGGAAGGAGTTTGGTCTACGTTGACTTCAGTAACACGAAACTTTACAAACAATACCAGAAGTGTCATTCAGACAACATATTTAAATTTCAGACCTCTAGGTTGTCGGGGGAAGGAGTTTGGTCTACGTTGACTTCTGTGGCACGAAACTTTACAGGCAACCGCAAATATGCCATCCGGACAACATATTTCGATTTCAGACCTTTGGATTGTCGGGGGAAGGAATTTGGCCTACATTGACTTCAGTAACACGAAACTTTACAAACAACACCAGAAGTGCCATTCAGACAACATATTTAAATTTCAGACCTCTAGGTTGTCGGGGGAAGGAGTTTGGCCTACGTTGACTTCTGTAACACAAAACTTTACAAACAACACCAGAAGTACCATTCGGACAACATATTTAAATTTCAGACCTCTAGGTTGTCGGGGGAAGGAGTTTGGCCTACGTTGACTTCTGTGGCACGAAACTGTACAGGCAACCTCAAATGTGCTATCCGGACAACATATTACAATTTCAGACCTCTGGGTTGTCAGGGGAAGGAGTTTGGCCTACGTTGACTTCTGTAACACAAAACTTTACAAACAACACCAGATGTACCATTCGGACAACATATTTAAATTTCAGACCTCTAGGTTGTCGGGGGAAGGAGTTTGGTCTACAATGACTTCAGTAACACGAAACTTTACAAACAACACCAGAAGTGTCATTCAGACAACATATTTAAATTTCAGACCTCTAGGTTGTCGGGGGAAGGAGTTTGGTCTACGTTGACTTCTGTGGCATGAAACTTTACAGGCAACCGCAAATGTGCCATCCGGACAACATATTTCGATTTCAGACCTTTGGGTTGTCGGGGGAAGGAGTTTGGCCTACATTGACTTCAGTGACACGAAACTTTACAAACAACACCAGAAGTGCCATTCAGACAACATATTTAAATTTCAGACCTCTAGGTTGTCGGAGGAAGGAGGTTGGCCTACGTTGACTTTTCTGGCACGAAACTTTACAGGCAACACCAAAGGTGTGATTTGGACAACATATTACAATATCAGACATCTGGGTTGTTAGGGGAAGAAGTTTGGCCTACGTTGACTTCAGCAACACGAAACTTTACAAGCAACACCAAAGGTGCCATTTGGACAACATATTACAATTTCATACCTCTGGGATGTCGGGGGAAGGAGTTTGGCCTATGTTGACTTCAGCAACACGAAACTTTACAAGCAACACCAAAGGTGCAATTTGGACAACATATTTCAATTTCATACCTCTGGGATGTCGGGGGAAGGAGTTTGGCCTACGTGGACTTCAGCAACACGAAACTTTACAAACAACACCAGAAGTACCATTCGGACAAAATATTTAAATTTCAGACCTCTAGGTTGTTGGGGGAAGGAGTTTGGCCTACGTTGACTTCTGTGGCACGAAACTGTACAGGCAACCTCAAATATGCTATCCGGACAACATATTACAATTACAGACCTCTGAGTTGTCAGGGGAAGGAGTTTGGCCTACGTTGACTTCTGTGGCACGAAACTTTACAGTCAACCTCAAATGTGCTATCCGGACAACATATTTCGATTTCAGACCTCTGAGTTGTCAGGGGAAGGAGTTTGGCCTACGTTGACTTCTGTGGCACGAAACTTTACAAACAACACCAGAAGTGCTATTCGGGAGACTTCCGGTAATGGCGGCGAGCTAGAGAGACGCTGCTTTTTGGGCTCTGCACCAAGAATTATTTTACTCCCCTAAAAAGCCGTATAACGACAACAAATTGCTTACACAGGCACCTAAAAGCAAGATCAACTATGTTAGGCACAAGAAAGGGCAAAACTAAACCGGACAATCCATCTAACAAGCCTACAAAAACCTCGCCCAGTGGCAAACTCGATGCTAGCCCCGAACTAGCAGCCTCTTCAGCGGAGGATAGCGAGAGGATGGACGTAACAGACTATGGCCGAAGGGATAACCAAAACCAAGATGTGGTGCTAGAGGCCATTACTGGTCTTAAGACTGAAAGCTTGGCGCGTCACAGGGAAGTTATTGAAGGCATAGCACATATCAGAGCGGATTTGGATGTTATTAAAAGCAGAATGACCACAGCTGAACAACGCATAGGAGACACGGAGGACGTAACAGCACAGCTAACAGCAACGGTGTCTGAGCTGGAAGCTAAAGTAAAGCAACTTACTGAAAAGAATGTCGACCTTGAGAATCGCTCACGCCGTTCTAATCTTCGAATCATTGGGCTGGAGGAAAAGGCGGAGGGCGCTGACGCTGAATCCTTTCTGGAGAGCTGGCTCACCGAAGTCCTGGGTCCAGAGAACTTTCCCCACCCGTTGCGGATCGAGCGCGCTCACCGCATCGCGGTTGCTCCACCGGCTGGCTCTTCAGGTGAGCAGAGACGGAGACCAACCACTGAACGCCCTAGACCACTGATCGCGAAATTCCTGAACTTTAAAGATAAAGTTCGTGTGATGGACGTGGCACGAAAGAAGAAGGCGATTATGTACAACAACCGGCAGGTGAAGTTTTTCTCAGACTTTTCAGCCGACGTGCAGCGCCAACGGAACGCCTACTATGCAGTGAAACAGAAACTATTCTCCATGGGAATAAAGTATGGTCTTCAGTATCCTGCTAAACTCCGGGTGACATATGCGGGCAAAGATGTTGTCTTCCAGACGCCCGGGGAAGTGGATAAGTTCCTTCACCGCATTAATGACGAATCTAATTTAGAGTCAGGGTGATTTATTGCTGTAGGTGTAGTTGTAAGCCGGCAAGAGAGAAGCAATAGAAAAGGCTAATTTTCCTACCATAAGTGGCAAATTTGATTTGAGAGGGGTTTATAAGTCAAAAGGTAAAGAAAAATGGCTAATCTAGTTGAGCATAATGTTATTCTCCTGTCTCTTATGCTAAAGGGTGCCGCTAATTAAAATGGTAGGATTGCATTACGTAACCTATTTGTTTCTGGAAATGTTTAAAGATTAACCTTACATATGGTATAGGCTGTATTCTAGTTTAAAATTGTTATTTGCTCCATTATAAAGGGGGGTATTATTAATTTATTTGAGTATACAGAGTCCAAAGGTGGTCAATTTAACTTTTGATTTACTTTTGCTCCTATTTAGGGGCTAGTGGAAGGCGGATTTACTTAGCTTAGACTGTAAAGTAGGCAGTCGGTAGGTGGATGTCACCGGTTCAACATTTTGCATGTTCTAGCAAAATGTTTTTGGTGAGGTTTTTTTTTGTGTGGGTTTTTAGTATTTCAACGGTATTGTCAAATTATTTTTTTTATTTTTTTTTTCTTTCCTCTCTTTTTTTCGTGTTTCCCTCTTCTCAGTCTCCCCTCATATTACCCAATTATACAATACAGTTCTTGCTCTTTATTAATGTTCCTCGTAGCACCCCCTAATGGCAGATAACCAGATATGCAAACTAACGTCATGGAACATAAGAGGCTTGGGTAGTTTGGTGAAAATAAAACAGGTAATGACTAGACTAAAGCACTTGGGCTCTAGAATTATATTTCTACAGGAAACACACTTGGTCTCCACTGAAATCATCAGAATACGTAGAAGATGGCAGGGGCAAGTGTTTGCGGCTAACTTTTCCTCTCATGCTAGAGGAGTAGCTATCTTAATTCACAGATCTATTCCAATTCAGGTAATCTCAACTATTATGGACCCGGGGGGCAGATATATTATTTTACAGTGTAGTCTATTTGGAAATGATCTTAATCTAGTTAATGTATATGGGCCTAATAAGGATGATCCTGATTTTTACAAGAATATTTTTCTAACGATTTCAACCTTACGGGGGGAAGTTATAATGGGGGGTGATTTCAACTGTGTTCTGAGACCTAATATAGACCGAGAGGGCGGTCAGGACTCCTCTCATAGCCATACAAGAAAGGTAATTCATCACTTCATGGCAGAGTTGGGGCTGTGTGACGTATTTAGGAAACATAATCCAGATAAGAGAGAGTTCTCGTGCCATTCTACTACATATAATACCTATTCCAGACTAGATTATTTTCTCATTTCTAACTCCGCACTATTTAAAATCCAGAGATGTTACTATAATGGTATAATAATATCTGATCATGCTGCAGTATCTTTAGATTATAAGGTTTATAAAGAATACAGTGGTCCTCCCATATATAGATTTGATAACAAATGGCTCCAAGATCCGGAATTTGTACAGTTCCTTAAGGTAAATATAGATTTGTTTTTCGAGCTTAATAAAAATGAAACATCATCGCTAACCAGATGGGATGCCTTTAAGGCATACATCAGAGGACAAATAATAAGCTATACCAAATTTAAATCTAAAGAATCTAAAAAGAAGCTGTTAGAAATCGAAAAAGAAATTAAAACATTAGAAGAGAAAATTGCAAATAATAAGACACCTACAGTAGAGCAAAGATTAACCACACTTAGAGCCCAGTATAATGAAATATCAGTAAATAAGGCCCTAAATAATCTAAATAAATTAAAACAACAATTCTATGACCAGGGGGAAAAGGCAGGCAAGTTACTTGCCTGGCGTATTAAAACTCTACAGAATGAGAGATCAATACATGAGATAGAACAATCAAATGGAACAATGACCTCAGACCCCAAAGAAATTAATGAAACATTTCAGAAATTTTATGAAACACTTTACAAATCTGATTTCTCAGCGGATACAACATCTTTAAATGGTTTTCTTGATGCCCTAAACTTCCCAATTCTTTCCCAAGAAGACATGGAAATTCTGGAGAGACCATTTGAGTTAGAGGAACTTCATAGTGCCCTTATGTTTATGCAAAGTGGGAAAGCCGCTGGCCCAGACGGGCTGCCAATTGAACTATATAAGATCTTTAAAGATATGCTGATACCCCACTTATTCAATATGCTTGAAGAAGCCTTCAGAATAGATTCTTTACCACCCTCTTTCTCTACAGCTCTTATCTCGACAATATTGAAACCGGGCAAGCCACCTACTAAGTGTGAATCCTACCGACCCATATCCCTCCTAAACTCGGATATGAAAATAGTTGCTAAAGTCATTGCACGGAGATTGGAGAAACTCCTACCTAGTCTGATTCACGAAGATCAAAATGGATTTGTAGTAGGTAGACAAGCTTTTCACAATCTTAGGAGAGTCTTGAATATTATTAATATAGAAGAGGGATGTCCTGATGCGGCCCTACTCTCCCTGGACTGTGAGAAGGCCTTTGATAGGCTGGAATGGCCATATCTATTTGATATACTTCCTAGATTTGGCTTGGGACAGAATATTATCAAATGGGTGAAATTATTATACAATAGACCCACTGCAGCAGTATTGACAAACTCTATAACGTCCAAGCCATTTATACTTACCAGAGGAACACGACAGGGATGTCCGTTGTCGCCCCTTTTGTTTGTAATGTCCATAGAACCATTAGCCCTAACAATTAGATCACACCCTTTGATACGGGGAGTAACAATAGGAAGCTGTGAACACAGAATAAGCCTTTTCGCAGATGACATCATACTCTTTTTAAAAAATTTGACACAATCTCTTCCTGCCTTTTTCAACGTAATAGCCACCTTTGGGAAGATATCCGGTTATAAAGTCAACAAAACCAAGTCTAATATTATGTTCCTAAATGACAAAGAAAGAATAAACCCAACAGTGGGGCATGAATTTCATAACGCATCCAGGGGTTTTAAGTACCTGGGTATACAGGTTACTCCCAAAATACATGATATCGTCCCAGGAAATTATAATTTAATTCTATCTGCTACCAGTAACATGCTGAAGAGATGGTCAGATCTCCCCATATCTTTAATTGGCCGAGTTAACATAGTTAAAATGAATATTCTCCCAAAATTCTTGTATCTTTTTCAATCCATCCCACTTAGTCCCCCACCCACTTTATTTTCCAAATTGAAGGAACTAATAACTAATTTTATTTGGAATAACAGGCGCCCAAGGATTAGGATGTCCCTACTTTATCTGCCTTATGATAGAGGGGGCTTACAAGTACCAAATTTTACATGGTACTATTGGGCAGCTCAGATCAAGGCAATTATGCACTGGTTCTCTAATGA
This sequence comes from Astyanax mexicanus, assembly GCF_023375975.1. Lineage (NCBI taxonomy): Eukaryota > Metazoa > Chordata > Actinopteri > Characiformes > Acestrorhamphidae > Astyanax > Astyanax mexicanus. The sequence goes on from NW_026040069.1 coordinate 150,696, forward strand.
ACCTAAAAATTCATGGGTTGAGATAGAAAGTTGTACTACTTCCCCCTTGCCATTAAAATTATATTTATTCTCGGATTCATTTAAAAACCTGTGTAAAAAGACACACAACCCTTTTGTTAAAAACTCCATTAAAGTCTGGCACAAAGTGCAGACACATTTAGGCATTGACTCAGATTTATCAGGGTTTACCCCAATTTGGGGAAACCACCGATTTCCAGTAGGGGAAAAAGATCCAGGGTTTAAATTATGGGCAACGAAAGGTATCAGCAAAATTAGAGACATGTACAGTGAAAATAATGTGTTGTATAGCTTTGAGGAAATACAGGGTGCTTACAATATACCCAGGACTCATTTCTTTAAGTATTTACAAATTAGGAGTTATATTATGAAAAAATATAAACATCAGCTAAACAAACCACCATTATCCAGTCTTGAAGAGGTTATACTAAATCATATGCACAGTCGTGGTCAAGTTTCTGTTTCTTATAGCTTAATTCTGGAAAACTCCAATGAATCTTCAACTGACAAGAGAATGAAATGGTCCAGTGATATGGGCACAGAAATTTCTGAGGACGATTGGAAAATGCTGTGTCACACAGCACAGACTCAAACTATCAATACCAGATTTAAACTTATACAGTATAAATGGATCATGCGTACATATATGACCCCATCCCTTTTGCACCGCTTCAATAATAATAACCCTGACCTTTGCAATAAGTGTGGTTTAGAGGAGGGTACATTATATCACTGTTTGTGGACCTGCCCTAAAATTAGGGAATTTTGGGAAAAGGTAATAGACCGAGTCTCTGACATTAGCTCCACCAGATTGCCCCTTTGTCCTAAGTTGTTCATTCTTGGACTTGTCCCATCAGACTTAAGACTGTCTAATGCAGAAAAAAAAATGGTATATATGTGCTCATTACAAGCTAAATACTGTATTGCTACCTCGTGGAAAGCTATGGAGGCACCTTCTGTCAATGTGTGGTTCAAGAGCCTTTCCAACACTCTGGCCTTGGAAAAATTGACTTATGCTAAAAAGGGGAAGCTACGGAGTTTCTACAAAATATGGGAACAATTTATAGACTTTTTGGAAAGCCAGCAAGATGTACAAGATGCATAGGATGTATAATTTTTTAACTTTTTGATGGAACTATAAGAGGGAGGGAGGGAGGGGAGTTTGGATGGTTTTTTTTTTTTTTTTTTTTTTTTTTTTTTTTCTCTTTAAGGATGTTTTGTTTTTGTTTTCTTTTTCTAATTAAAAATCTATTTTCCCTTGCATGTTGTTAACCATATGTATATATGATCTATGTTGTAAAAGATGGAAAATTTAATAAATAAAGTTCTATAGAAGTGCTATTCGGACAACATATTTAAATTTCAGACCTCTAGGTTGTCGGGGGAAGGAGTTTGGTCTACGTTGACTTCTGTGGCACGAAACTTTACAGACAACCGCAAATGTGCCATCCGGACAACATATTTCGATTTCAGACCTCTGGGTTGTCGGGGGAAGGAGTTTGGCCTACATTGACTTCAGTAACACGAAACTTTACAAACAACACCAAAAGTGCCATTCAGACAACATATTTAAATTTCAGACCTCTAGGTTGTCGGGGGAAGGAGTTTGGCCTACGTTGACTTTTGTGGCACGAAACTTTACAGGCAACACCAAAGGTGTGATTTGGACAACATATTACAATATCAGACATCTGGGTTGTTAGGGGAAGAAGTTTGGCCTACGTTGACTTCAGCAACACGAAACTTTACAAGCAACACCAAAGGTGCCATTTGGACAACATATTTCAATTTCATACCTCTGGGATGTCGGGGGAAGGAGTTTGGCCTACGTTGACTTCTGTGACACGAAACTTTACAGACAACCTCAAATGTGCTATCCGGACAACATATTTCGATTTCAGACCTCTGGGTTAACAGGGGAAGGAGTTTGGTCTACGTTGACTTCTGTGGCACGAAACTGTACAGGCAACCTCAAATGTGCTATCCGGACAACATATTTCGATTTCAGACCTCTGGGATGTCGGGGGAAGGAGTTTTGCCTACGTTAACTTCTGTGGCACGAAACTTTACAAACAACACCAGAAGTGCTATTCGGACAACATATTTCGATTTCAGACCTTTGGGTTGTCGGGGGAAGGAGTTTGGCCTACGTTGACTTCTGTGGCACGAAACTTTACAGGCAACCTCAAATATGCTATCCGGACAACATATTACAATTTCAGACCTCTGAGTTGTCAGGGGAAGGAGTTTGGCCTACGTTGACTTCTGTGACACGAAACTTTACAGGCAACCTCAAATGTGCTATCCGGACAACATATTTCGATTTCAGACCTCTGGGTTAACAGGGGAAGGAGTTTGGTCTACGTTGACTTCAGTAACACGAAACTTTACAAACAATACCAGAAGTGTCATTCAGACAACATATTTAAATTTCAGACCTCTAGGTTGTCGGGGGAAGGAGTTTGGTCTACGTTGACTTCTGTGGCACGAAACTTTACAGGCAACCGCAAATATGCCATCCGGACAACATATTTCGATTTCAGACCTTTGGATTGTCGGGGGAAGGAATTTGGCCTACATTGACTTCAGTAACACGAAACTTTACAAACAACACCAGAAGTGCCATTTAGACAACATATTTAAATTTCAGACCTCTAGGTTGTCGGGGGAAGGAGTTTGGCCTACGTTGACTTCTGTAACACAAAACTTTACAAACAACACCAGAAGTACCATTTGGACAACATATTTAAATTTCAGACCTCTAGGTTGTCGGGGGAAGGAGTTTGGCCTACGTTGACTTCTGTGGCACGAAACTGTACAGGCAACCTCAAATGTGCTATCCGGACAACATATTACAATTTCAGACCTCTGGGTTGTCAGGGGAAGGAGTTTGGCCTACGTTGACTTCTGCAACACAAAACTTTACAAACAACACCAGAAGTACCATTCGGACAACATATTTAAATTTCAGACCTCTAGGTTGTCGGGGGAAGGAGTTTGGTCTACAATAACTTCAGTAACACGAAACTTTACAAACAACACCAGAAGTGTCATTCAGACAACATATTTAAATTTCAGACCTCTAGGTTGTCGGGGGAAGGAGTTTGGTCTACGTTGACTTCTGTGGCATGAAACTTTACAGGCAACCGCAAATGTGCTATCCGGACAACATATTTCGATTTCAGACCTTTGGGTTGTCGGGGGAAGGAGTTTGGCCTACATTGACTTCAGTAACACGAAACTTTACAAACAACACCAGAAGTGCCATTCAGACAACATATTTAAATTTCAGACCTCTAGGTTGTCGGGGGAAGGAGTTTGGCCTACGTTGACTTCTGTGGCACGAAACTGTACAGGCAACCTCAAATATGCTATCCGGACAACATATTACAATTTCAGACCTCTGAGTTGTCAGGGGAAGGAGTTTGGCCTACGTTGACTTCTGTGGCACGAAACTTTACAGGCAACCTCAAATGTGCTATCCGGACAACATATTTCGATTTCAGACCTCCGGGTTAACAGGGGAAGGAGTTTGGTCTACGTTGACTTCTGTGGTACGAAACTGTACAGGCAACCTCAAATGTGCTATCCGGACAACATATTACAATTTCAGACCTCTGGGTTGTCAGGGGAAGGAGTTTGGCCTACGTTGACTTCAGTAACACGAAACTTTGCAAGCAACACCAAAGGTGCAATTTGGACAACATATTTCAATTTCAGACCTCTATGTTGTCAGGGTAAGGAGTTTGGCCTACGTTGACTTCAGTAACACGAAACTTTACAGACAACCCCAAAGATGACATTTGGACAACATATTTCAATTTCAGACCTATGCGTTGTCAGGGGAAGCAGTTTGGCCTACGATGAATTCTGTGGCACGAAACTTTCCAAGCAACCTCAACTGTGCTATTCGGACAACATATTACGATTTCAGACCTCTGGGTTGTAAGGGGAAAGAGTTTGGCCTACGTTGACTTCAGTAACACGAAACTTTGCAAGCAACACCAAAGGTGCAATTTGGACAACATATTTCAATTTCAGACCTCTGTGTTGTCAGGGGAAGGAGTTTGGCCTACGTTGACTTTTGTGGCACGAAACTTTACAAGCAACACCAGAGGTGCCATGTGGGCAACATATTTCAATTTCATATCTCTGGGATGTCGGGGGAAGGAGTTTGGCCTACGTTGACTTCAGCAACACGAAACTTTAAAAGCAACACCAAAGGTGCAATGGACAACAAATTTTAATTTCATACTTCTGGGATGTCTGGGGAAGGAGTTTGGCCTACGTTAACTTCAGTAACACGAAACTTTACAGACAACCCCAAAGATGACATTTGGACAACATATTTCAATTTCAGGCCTCTGCGTTGTCAGGGGAAACAGTTTGGCCTACGATGAATTCTGTGGCACGAAACTTTCCAGGCAACCTCAACTGTGCTATTCGGACAACATATTATGATTTCAGACCTCTGGGTTGTAAGGGGAAAGAGTTTGGCCTACGTGGACTTCAGTAACACGAAACTTTGCAAGCAACACCAAAGGTGCAATTTGGACAACATATTTCAATTTCATACCTCTGGGATGTCGGGGGAAGGAGTTTTGCCTACGTTGACTTTTCTGGCACGAAACTTTACAGGCAACACCAAAGGTGCAATTTGGACAACATATTTCGATTTCACACCTCTGGGATGTCGGGGGAAGGAGTTTGGCCTACGTTGACTTCAATAACACGAAACTAACCCTACAGTTAACCCTAACCCTAACCCTAAATTCTTAACCCTAACCCTAATCTCTAACCCTAACCCTAAATTCTTAACCATAACCATAATCTCTAACCCTAACCCTAACCCTAAATTCTTAACCCTAACCCTAACCCTAATTCTTAACCGTAATTCTTAACCCTAACCCTAATTCTTAACCGTAACCGTAACCCTAATTCTTAACCCTAACCCTAATTCTTAACCCTAACCCTAACCCTAATTCTTAACCCTAACCCTAACCCTAATTCTTAAACCTAACCCTAATCTCTAACCCTAACCCTAACCCTAACCCTAAACCCTAACCCTAACCTAACCCTAAACCTAACCCTAACCCTAACCTAACCCTAACCCTAACCTAACCCTAACCTATTCCTAACCCTAACCCTAAACCCTAACCCTAACCCTAACCTAACCCTAACCCTAACCTATTCCTAACCCTAACCCTAAACCCTAACTTTAACCCTAAGCCTAACCTAACCTAACCCTAACCCTAAATTCTTAACCATAACCATAATCTCTAATCCTAACCTTAACCCTAAATTCTTAACCCTAATTCTTAACCCTAACCCTAATTCTTAACCGTAATTCTTAACCCTAACCCTAATTCTTGACCCTAACCGTAACCCTAATTCTTAACCCTAACCCTAATTCTTAACCCTAACCCTAATTCTTAACCCTAACCCTAACCCTAATTCTTAACCCTAACCCTAATCTCTAACCCTAACCCTAACCCTAACCCTAACCCTAAACCCTAACCCTAACCTAACCCTAAACCTAACCCTAACCCTAACCTAACCCTAACCTAACCCTAACCCTAACCTAACCTAACCCTAACCCTAACCTAACCGTAACCCTAACCCTAAATTCTTAACCCTAACCCTAATCTCTAACCCTAACCCTAAATTCTTAACCCTAACCGTAATTCTTAACCCTAACCCTAACCCTAATTCTTAACCCTAACCCTAACCCTAATTCTTAACCCTAATTCTTAACCCTAACCCTAAATTCTTAACCCTAACCGTAACCCTAAGCCTAACCGTAACCCTAACCTAACCCTAACCTAACCCTAACCTAACCCTAACCCTAACCCTAACCCTAACCCTGACCCTAACCCTAACCCTGACCGTAACCCTAACCCTAACCCTAACCCTAACCCTAACCCTAACCGTAACCTAACCCTAACCCTAACCCTAACCCTAACCCTAACCTAACCCTAACCCTAACCCTAGGGTTAGGGTTAGGGTTAGGTTTAGAGAATTGGGTCAAGGACCCAATTTACCGAAGCCCCAGACCAGTCCAGTAAGACTGGACAAGTCCAGAACCCTCGTTAGGCACGGGCCTACCACACGTCACCAAGCACGATCATCTCCCCAACGTCTCCCCCTCCCCTTATGATGATCACTTTCCCTTTTTCTTATTTCCTGATCTAGGCCAATTGTTCATTGAGTCCCCCTGGATATAATGCTCCTAATTTGTTGATCCAGATTTTCTCCATATGTTTTCTTTTAGGGTGGGACCATGACGGGTTGAATTGCAGTCCCATGACTCTCAGTGATTGAACCCCGTGTTTAATAAAGTGTTTGACAAGCCAGGTCTGTGTTTCTTTTTGGTTAATAATGTTGTACCTGTGTTGCCACATTCTACTAGCCAATGTGTTTCTGGTTTCCCCCACATATTGCACATTACATTTTTTGCAATAAATCAGATAAATACAGTTGCCAATGGTGTGTTTAAAGGGTGGCCAGATTTTAAATAATTCCCCTGTGCGTGGGTTGGAGATCCAGTTTTTGGGTTTGTATTCGGCGAATTCTCGGGGTATATTTTGTAAATTTTGTATTTGGGGTAGTTTGCTTTGCACTAATATATCTTTCAGGTTCTTGTTTTTACGGTAGGCCGAGATTACCCTATGGTGGTCCAGAATTTTATCCTTCTCTGTGAATTTTTCAAAATTTTCTTTTAGGTTCCGATTTAAATTAAGAGTCGCTTTGGAAAATGTTGTGATTAAAGGGATGATTTCTGTGTCAGATTCCTTTTTTCTAGATAAAAAGTTCCTGTGACACTGTCTTAGGAAAGATCTGGAGTAACCCCTTTTCCTGAGGGCTTGGAAGAGGGTTCTTTCAGCTTCCCAAAAGTCTCCCTGTTGAGTGCAGATTTTGTGGAACCTTAGGAGCTGTGATTTCACAATCCCCTTGAAGGTATGTTTTGGGTGGTAGCTGGATTTAAATAAAAGAGAGTGCGTGTCCGTATCTTTAAAGTAAACTCGAATATCGAGTTTATGGCTGTCTGAGAATCCCCTTCCCTTAAAGGTTATGGTGTCAAGGAAGTTCACCTCTGTGTTGTGTAGTGTGTATTTGATTTTAATGGACTGATTAAACTGATTGAGGTGGGCAGCAAATTGAATGAACTCTTCTCGTGTTCCCGACCATACCCCCCAGATATCATCAAGAAACCTAAAGTAGTGGAGTGGTTTGATGTCCCACGCAGCCAACGCAGCTTCCTCCCAACGAGCCATGAAGATGTTGGCATATGAGGGGGCAAATCTCTTTCCCATTGCCGTCCCTTTTATTTGGAGGTAAAATTTGGAGTCGAATTGGAAATCATTTCTGTTGAGATTAATATCTAGTAATTTTAAAAGAATTTGATCTGGTCTGCTTTTGTCAGGGTACCTAGTAAACCACTCTCTTACTGCCTCTAGGCCCGCTGGTGTGTCAATATTTGTGTAGAGACTGTCTATATCGATAGTGAAGAGAAGACAATCAGGAGGAAGGGTAAGGTTTTTAATTTTCTCTATAAAATCATATGTGTCCTTGATGTAACTAGGGTGTTTGGTGCTGATCGGATTGAGAAAGTGCTCAATGTATTCTGCTGTAGCGTAGGTTTCGCTACCGCAGTCTGACACAATTGGACGACCTGGTGGCATCTCGAATGGAACGCTCCATGATTCTGGATCCTTGTGTATTTTTGGTAGCAGATAGAAAACCCTCTGCCGTGGATTGTCTGGACTCATCAGGTACATTTCCTGTTTTTTGTTGATGTAGCCCTCTTCCCTTAATTGGGTTAAGAGTTTTTGAACCACTGGGACAGTTTCTAAAAAAATGGGTTGAGGGATTTTCTTATAGTAGGTTTCCTGATTAAGTTGTCTTTCTGCTTCTTTTATGTAGGCTGCCCTGTCCATTATTACTGTGACGCTCCCTTTGTCCGCGGGTTTGATAACGATGGATTTATTTTGGCGTAATTGTTGTAAGGCTTTTTGTTCTAAATGATCCAGATTAGATTTTTCTTTACAGTTAAGGGGGAGGTTCCTAGCTGCATATTTGTCTGCTCTAATGATTTTCCTAATTGTGTTTGGCACCTGAGATAGTTTAGGAGTCCATGTTGATTTGGGGGTGAAAGGAGGGGGCCCTGATCCTTCCTCATATCTGAAGAAGGCTGTTAGCAGTAGCCTCCTATGATACTGCTGCATATCTAAGGTGAGTTGTTTTTTCATGTTTTGGTTTATTTTGGGAGTTGGAATAAAAGTGAGGCCTTTGTTTAGGAGTTTTAATTCTCCTTCAGTAGGTGTGAAGTTTCTAGCAAGGTTTAGTACTTCACTACCCCTTTGTAATGCCGGCTTCGGATTTAAAGGCCTACTAAGTTTAACTTCTTGGCCCAATGGTCCAGCATCGCTTTAGCACACTCTGGTGTCCAGTGGATTCTATCCTGGGTCACCTTAAAGTGCTCAACTGGAAGTAGAGGTAGGTAGGCCATGTGTCTTTTAATGTGAGCATTTAGATCCCCCAGTTGTTCTCTTTCCTCCAACTTCAGCTGTTTGGAGAAGTTAACCAGCGGGATCCAGACCGCTGCACCCGGAAACTTTTCCACAGCCGCCTTTACAGCACGCTGCATTTGTTTAACAGCAGTCTCCTTGCATTTTTGATTGCGGTGGTTGATGCCAAACGCAAGGATGACTGTGTTCACTTTAGCATGTACTGTGGCCTTGCTGAGGAAGTTTTGCGCGTGTCTAAACGTTGCACCCGGAAAGCTGTCGATCTGCAGCTCACTGTAATTGTGCTCTGTGATTCTAGCCAGGTTGGAGTCCCCCAACAGACATATTGGTTTACGTGCACTAAAGCTCCAGTCCACCATTTTACGGCAAGTGGAGATATGTCGGACCGGTCTGAATGTTTCAGGTGAGTTAAATTCTATTGTGACCGGTTGTATTGGGGAGTTAGGTAGGGAATTAATTTCCCTTTCCTCTCTAGGAACTATACCCAATGGATCAACTGGTGACAAAACCTCGTCTGGCCGACATAGCTCTGTCTCTCCTGCTGGTGTTCCTGGTGTTTCAGGAACATGGGTTCCCTCAGTTTCCCCGCTAAGTCTAACTCGAGGATCCCGTTCTGATTCCTCAGGCCTTGGTGGGGTGGTGTTTTGGGCATGCACCTCCACTAAAGCTGGGGGTCTGCAGGGAGTCTCAGACCGTGGCTCATGGATAAGCCGCGGAGTGTCAGTTTTCTGTGTGTCTGGATATGGTTCAATTTGTAATAGCTCTTTGTGGTTTTCTAGGTGAGCCACCCCTGGGTTTGGCTCCACCCGTCCAGACCTACGAATTCTCCTTCTTGGTGACCTAGGTGGCAGTGTGAGAGGGAAGGGAGATGGGCCCCAAGGAGACGAGCCTGCTGAAGAGGCCCCTTCACGCTGAGGTAAAGGTGGAAAATCCCCCTCGGTGAAGAGCACCTCCTGCTCTGTTGAGGCATTAATTGGCTCAGTTTCATCCCTACTGTCCGTTCCATCCCCTAGTGTCACCAGGAGAGCCTCTACGCTTTTGACCGGCCCTTCTGAGAATTTTTTAGGGTATCTTTTTCGATACCATTTTGTTGCCACCGTTAGGGCTGCTGTGCACTCATCAGCTCTAACATTCTGTAGACTCCTAGCCTCTTGCTCTATGTGGGCCTTATAGTGGTCTACGAGAATGAGGTGTGTTGTGTACGCCCAGTTTCTCGCGTTACCTTCTAACAGGGATTTTGTTAGAGGTGTTATGTTGGCCGGTTTTACAACGTCCGCCAGATAGTTGGTGATTCTAGAAAAAGTGGGGGGTTCTGTGTTGGAGTGTGATGCCACTTTTTCTAGATGGTGGTGTGAACGTATGAGGTTAAAAATCTTTTTAACCAGTGCAGTGAATTGTTTGTATTCAGGGCTATTTCTGTTGTGTTCTTTATTGGTTTGAGTGTGTGTCTGTGTTGTGTTGGGTTTGTGTTTTTTGTTGTTGGATCTGTTTTTTTGTCTAAATCTCTTGTTTCTCTTTTTTTCAGGTACAGCGGAGCGTGTCACGTGGGGGGCCGCAGGTGCGGGACCACTGCTTCCATGTCTGTAGGTGGGTCTTGGATAACCCATTCCATTTTTTTGACCATAAAAATAATAATAATCCCCATGGTCTGGGAATCGTACCCGTCTATTCGGGTAATATGGTCGAGTATAATCCATTTTTTCTCTATTTTTCTCTATTTTTTTGAAAAAAAATCTTTTTTTGAAGAGTTTTTTTAGTATTTTTTTAGGAGGCAAGTCCGATGTTGCAACGTTTCGGTTTGTTTCAAACCTTCATCAGGCACAGACTTGCCAGTGAAAATAAATCAAAATTAAAGAGCAAAAAAAACAAAGTAAAAGGAAGTCAAAAAAAATATTCAAAATTAAAATAAAATATTAAAGGGTTGTGTGTGTGTGTGTGTATGTGTGTGTGTGTGCGTGCGTGCGTGTGTGTGAGAGAGAGAGAGTGTGAATGATAGTTGTTTTAGTAGAGGAGTAGGTTCTTGTCTTTCTCCAAGCAGTTGTGTGTGTGTGTGTGTGTGTGTGTGTGTGTGTGTGTGTGTGTGTGTGTGTGTGTGTGTGTGTGTGTGTGTGTGTGTGTGTGTGCGTGTGTGTGTGTGAGAGAGAGAGAGTGTGAATGATAGTTGTTTTAGTAGAGGAGTAGGTTCTTGTCTTTCTCCAAGCAGTTGTGAGTGTGTGAGTGAGGGTGCTGCTCTCCCTCCTGCTGCTTATATAAGCTGCAGGGGGTAGGCTCCGCCCCTAGCTTGGTTTGAATTTTGAACTGCTGCAGTCCACAGGAGGGAAAAAAAAGGAGGGTTTTTTTTCCTGTGTGTTTTAAATCTAGCTGTTTTTAATAAAGGAAAAAATGTTTTTAAAGCCTTGGAAATGTTCTAAGCATGATGTGATCAATATAAATGTTTTATTTATTTAATTATATTTTTTTCTGATTGTATTATGGTTAGATTAAGGTTATGTTTTAGGTTAGGGTTAGATTTTAAGATTAAGTTGTATTTATGTTTAAATTAAGAGTAGATTACGGTTAGGTCAGTGGTTGGTTTTAAGGTTAGGTTTAGGTTATTTTTAGGTTATAGTTAGGTTTTAAGATCAGGTAGTATTTATATTTTAATTATAATTAGATCATGGAGCGGTCAGTGGTAGGGTTGAGGGTTAGGTTCTGTTTTAAGTTATGTTTATATTAAAATTTTAGTCAGGTTTAGGTTTTGGGTTAAGGTTAGGTTTAGGTTTTAGGTTAAGGTTGGGTTTAGGTTTTTGGTTAAGGTTAGGTTTTTGGGTTAAGGTTAGGTTTAGGGTTAGGTTAAGGTTAGGTTTAGGTTTTTGGTTAAGGTTAGGTTTAGGTTTTTGGGTTAAGGTTAGGTTTAGGTTTTAGGTTAAGGTTAGGTTTAGGTTTTAGGTTGAGGTTAGGTTTAGGTTTTAGGTTAAGGTTAGGTTTAGGGCTAGGTTTTGGGTTAAGGTTAGGTTTAGGTTTTTGGTTAAGGTTAGGTTTTTGGGTTAAGGTTAGGTTTAGGGTTAGGTTTAGGGCTAGGTTTAGGTTTTGGGTTAAGGTTAGGTTTAGGTTTTTGGTTAAGGTTAGGTTTAGGTTTTTGGTTTAAGGTTAGGTTTAGGTTTTAGATTAAGGTTAAGTTTAGGGTTAGGTTTAGGGCTAGGTTTAGGTTTTGGGTTATGGTTAGGTTTAGGTTTTTGGCTAAGGTTATGTTTAGGTTTTTGGGCTAAGGTTAGGTTTAGGTTTTAGGTTAAGGTTAAGTTTAGGGTTAGGTTTAGGGCTAGGTTTAGGGTTAAGGTTAGGTTTAGGTTTTAGGTTAAGGTTAGGTTTTGTGTTAAGGTTAAGTTTTAGGGTTAGGTTTATGTTTAGGGCTAGGTTTGGGTTTTGGGTTAAGGTTAAGGTTAGGTTTAGGGCTAGGTTTAGGTTTTAGGTTAAGGTTAGGTTTAGGGCTAGGTTTAGATTTTGGGTTAAAGTTAGGTTAAGGTTAGGTTTAGGGTTAGGTTTTGGGTTAAGGTTAGGTTTAGGTTTAGGGTTAAGGTTAGGTTTAGGTGTTGGGTTAAGGTTGGGTTTAATTTCCGGTTTATGGTTAGGTTTAGGTTTGGTTCCGGTTATATTTAAGTTATAATTAGATTAAGGTCAGGTTATATTTAAAACTAAAGGTGTAGATAAGAGAGGAAGAGTAGGGAGACGCGGGAGTCGACCGCACCCAGGCAATCGTGGGTGGCACTGGCTGGATTAGGTTTAGAGAATTGGGTCAAGGACCCAATTTACCGAAGCCCCAGACCAGTCCAGTAAGACTGGACAAGTCCAGAACCCTCGTTAGGCACGGGCCTACCACACGTCACCAAGCACGATCATCTCCCCAACGTCTCCCCCTCCCCTTATGATGATCACTTTCCCTTTTTCTTATTTCCTGATCTAGGCCAATTGTTCATTGAGTCCCCCTGGATATAATGCTCCTAATTTGTTGATCCAGATTTTCTCCATATGTTTTCTTTTAGGGTGGGACCATGACGGGTTGAATTGCAGTCCCATGACTCTCAGTGATTGAACCCCGTGTTTAATAAAGTGTTTGACAAGCCAGGTCTGTGTTTCTTTTTGGTTAATAATGTTGTACCTGTGTTGCCACATTCTACTAGCCAATGTGTTTCTGGTTTCCCCCACATATTGCACATTACATTTTTTGCAATAAATCAGATAAATACAGTTGCCAATGGTGTGTTTAAAGGGTGGCCAGATTTTAAATAATTCCCCTGTGCGTGGGTTGGAGATCCAGTTTTTGGGTTTGTATTCGGCGAATTCTCGGGGTATATTTTGTAAATTTTGTATTTGGGGTAGTTTGCTTTGCACTAATATATCTTTCAGGTTCTTGTTTTTACGGTAGGCCGAGATTACCCTATGGTGGTCCAGAATTTTATCCTTCTCTGTGAATTTTTCAAAATTTTCTTTTAGGTTCCGATTTAAATTAAGAGTCGCTTTGGAAAATGTTGTGATTAAAGGGATGATTTCTGTGTCAGATTCCTTTTTTCTAGATAAAAAGTTCCTGTGACACTGTCTTAGGAAAGATCTGGAGTAACCCCTTTTCCTGAGGGCTTGGAAGAGGGTTCTTTCAGCTTCCCAAAAGTCTCCCTGTTGAGTGCAGATTTTGTGGAACCTTAGGAGCTGTGATTTCACAATCCCCTTGAAGGTATGTTTTGGGTGGTAGCTGGATTTAAATAAAAGAGAGTGCGTGTCCGTATCTTTAAAGTAAACTCGAATATCGAGTTTATGGCTGTCTGAGAATCCCCTTCCCTTAAAGGTTATGGTGTCAAGGAAGTTCACCTCTGTGTTGTGTAGTGTGTATTTGATTTTAATGGACTGATTAAACTGATTGAGGTGGGCAGCAAATTGAATGAACTCTTCTCGTGTTCCCGACCATACCCCCCAGATATCATCAAGAAACCTAAAGTAGTGGAGTGGTTTGATGTCCCACGCAGCCAACGCAGCTTCCTCCCAACGAGCCATGAAGATGTTGGCATATGAGGGGGCAAATCTCTTTCCCATTGCCGTCCCTTTTATTTGGAGGTAAAATTTGGAGTCGAATTGGAAATCATTTCTGTTGAGATTAATATCTAGTAATTTTAAAAGAATTTGATCTGGTCTGCTTTTGTCAGGGTACCTAGTAAACCACTCTCTTACTGCCTCTAGGCCCGCTGGTGTGTCAATATTTGTGTAGAGACTGTCTATATCGATAGTGAAGAGAAGACAATCAGGAGGAAGGGTAAGGTTTTTAATTTTCTCTATAAAATCATATGTGTCCTTGATGTAACTAGGGTGTTTGGTGCTGATCGGATTGAGAAAGTGCTCAATGTATTCTGCTGTAGCGTAGGTTTCGCTACCGCAGTCTGACACAATTGGACGACCTGGTGGCATCTCGAATGGAACGCTCCATGATTCTGGATCCTTGTGTATTTTTGGTAGCAGATAGAAAACCCTCTGCCGTGGATTGTCTGGACTCATCAGGTACATTTCCTGTTTTTTGTTGATGTAGCCCTCTTCCCTTAATTGGGTTAAGAGTTTTTGAACCACTGGGACAGTTTCTAAAAAAATGGGTTGAGGGATTTTCTTATAGTAGGTTTCCTGATTAAGTTGTCTTTCTGCTTCTTTTATGTAGGCTGCCCTGTCCATTATTACTGTGACGCTCCCTTTGTCCGCGGGTTTGATAACGATGGATTTATTTTGGCGTAATTGTTGTAAGGCTTTTTGTTCTAAATGATCCAGATTAGATTTTTCTTTACAGTTAAGGGGGAGGTTCCTAGCTGCATATTTGTCTGCTCTAATGATTTTCCTAATTGTGTTTGGCACCTGAGATAGTTTAGGAGTCCATGTTGATTTGGGGGTGAAAGGAGGGGGCCCTGATCCTTCCTCATATCTGAAGAAGGCTGTTAGCAGTAGCCTCCTATGATACTGCTGCATATCTAAGGTGAGTTGTTTTTTCATGTTTTGGTTTATTTTGGGAGTTGGAATAAAAGTGAGGCCTTTGTTTAGGAGTTTTAATTCTCCTTCAGTAGGTGTGAAGTTTCTAGCAAGGTTTAGTACTTCACTACCCCTTTGTAATGCCGGCTTCGGATTTAAAGGCCTACTAAGTTTAACTTCTTGGCCCAATGGTCCAGCATCGCTTTAGCACACTCTGGTGTCCAGTGGATTCTATCCTGGGTCACCTTAAAGTGCTCAACTGGAAGTAGAGGTAGGTAGGCCATGTGTCTTTTAATGTGAGCATTTAGATCCCCCAGTTGTTCTCTTTCCTCCAACTTCAGCTGTTTGGAGAAGTTAACCAGCGGGATCCAGACCGCTGCACCCGGAAACTTTTCCACAGCCGCCTTTACAGCACGCTGCATTTGTTTAACAGCAGTCTCCTTGCATTTTTGATTGCGGTGGTTGATGCCAAACGCAAGGATGACTGTGTTCACTTTAGCATGTACTGTGGCCTTGCTGAGGAAGTTTTGCGCGTGTCTAAACGTTGCACCCGGAAAGCTGTCGATCTGCAGCTCACTGTAATTGTGCTCTGTGATTCTAGCCAGGTTGGAGTCCCCCAACAGACATATTGGTTTACGTGCACTAAAGCTCCAGTCCACCATTTTACGGCAAGTGGAGATATGTCGGACCGGTCTGAATGTTTCAGGTGAGTTAAATTCTATTGTGACCGGTTGTATTGGGGAGTTAGGTAGGGAATTAATTTCCCTTTCCTCTCTAGGAACTATACCCAATGGATCAACTGGTGACAAAACCTCGTCTGGCCGACATAGCTCTGTCTCTCCTGCTGGTGTTCCTGGTGTTTCAGGAACATGGGTTCCCTCAGTTTCCCCGCTAAGTCTAACTCGAGGATCCCGTTCTGATTCCTCAGGCCTTGGTGGGGTGGTGTTTTGGGCATGCACCTCCACTAAAGCTGGGGGTCTGCAGGGAGTCTCAGACCGTGGCTCATGGATAAGCCGCGGAGTGTCAGTTTTCTGTGTGTCTGGATATGGTTCAATTTGTAATAGCTCTTTGTGGTTTTCTAGGTGAGCCACCCCTGGGTTTGGCTCCACCCGTCCAGACCTACGAATTCTCCTTCTTGGTGACCTAGGTGGCAGTGTGAGAGGGAAGGGAGATGGGCCCCAAGGAGACGAGCCTGCTGAAGAGGCCCCTTCACGCTGAGGTAAAGGTGGAAAATCCCCCTCGGTGAAGAGCACCTCCTGCTCTGTTGAGGCATTAATTGGCTCAGTTTCATCCCTACTGTCCGTTCCATCCCCTAGTGTCACCAGGAGAGCCTCTACGCTTTTGACCGGCCCTTCTGAGAATTTTTTAGGGTATCTTTTTCGATACCATTTTGTTGCCACCGTTAGGGCTGCTGTGCACTCATCAGCTCTAACATTCTGTAGACTCCTAGCCTCTTGCTCTATGTGGGCCTTATAGTGGTCTACGAGAATGAGGTGTGTTGTGTACGCCCAGTTTCTCGCGTTACCTTCTAACAGGGATTTTGTTAGAGGTGTTATGTTGGCCGGTTTTACAACGTCCGCCAGATAGTTGGTGATTCTAGAAAAAGTGGGGGGTTCTGTGTTGGAGTGTGATGCCACTTTTTCTAGATGGTGGTGTGAACGTATGAGGTTAAAAATCTTTTTAACCAGTGCAGTGAATTGTTTGTATTCAGGGCTATTTCTGTTGTGTTCTTTATTGGTTTGAGTGTGTGTCTGTGTTGTGTTGGGTTTGTGTTTTTTGTTGTTGGATCTGTTTTTTTGTCTAAATCTCTTGTTTCTCTTTTTTTCAGGTACAGCGGAGCGTGTCACGTGGGGGGCCGCAGGTGCGGGACCACTGCTTCCATGTCTGTAGGTGGGTCTTGGATAACCCATTCCATTTTTTTGACCATAAAAATAATAATAATCCCCATGGTCTGGGAATCGTACCCGTCTATTCGGGTAATATGGTCGAGTATAATCCATTTTTTCTCTATTTTTCTCTATTTTTTTGAAAAAAAATCTTTTTTTGAAGAGTTTTTTTAGTATTTTTTTAGGAGGCAAGTCCGATGTTGCAACGTTTCGGTTTGTTTCAAACCTTCATCAGGCACAGACTTGCCAGTGAAAATAAATCAAAATTAAAGAGCAAAAAAAACAAAGTAAAAGGAAGTCAAAAAAAATATTCAAAATTAAAATAAAATATTAAAGGGTTGTGTGTGTGTGTGTGTATGTGTGTGTGTGTGCGTGCGTGCGTGTGTGTGAGAGAGAGAGAGTGTGAATGATAGTTGTTTTAGTAGAGGAGTAGGTTCTTGTCTTTCTCCAAGCAGTTGTGTGTGTGTGTGTGTGTGTGTGTGTGTGTGTGTGTGTGTGTGTGTGTGTGTGTGTGTGTGTGTGTGTGTGTGTGTGTGTGTGCGTGTGTGTGTGTGAGAGAGAGAGAGTGTGAATGATAGTTGTTTTAGTAGAGGAGTAGGTTCTTGTCTTTCTCCAAGCAGTTGTGAGTGTGTGAGTGAGGGTGCTGCTCTCCCTCCTGCTGCTTATATAAGCTGCAGGGGGTAGGCTCCGCCCCTAGCTTGGTTTGAATTTTGAACTGCTGCAGTCCACAGGAGGGAAAAAAAAGGAGGGTTTTTTTTCCTGTGTGTTTTAAATCTAGCTGTTTTTAATAAAGGAAAAAATGTTTTTAAAGCCTTGGAAATGTTCTAAGCATGATGTGATCAATATAAATGTTTTATTTATTTAATTATATTTTTTTCTGATTGTATTATGGTTAGATTAAGGTTATGTTTTAGGTTAGGGTTAGATTTTAAGATTAAGTTGTATTTATGTTTAAATTAAGAGTAGATTACGGTTAGGTCAGTGGTTGGTTTTAAGGTTAGGTTTAGGTTATTTTTAGGTTATAGTTAGGTTTTAAGATCAGGTAGTATTTATATTTTAATTATAATTAGATCATGGAGCGGTCAGTGGTAGGGTTGAGGGTTAGGTTCTGTTTTAAGTTATGTTTATATTAAAATTTTAGTCAGGTTTAGGTTTTGGGTTAAGGTTAGGTTTAGGTTTTAGGTTAAGGTTGGGTTTAGGTTTTTGGTTAAGGTTAGGTTTTTGGGTTAAGGTTAGGTTTAGGGTTAGGTTAAGGTTAGGTTTAGGTTTTTGGTTAAGGTTAGGTTTAGGTTTTTGGGTTAAGGTTAGGTTTAGGTTTTAGGTTAAGGTTAGGTTTAGGTTTTAGGTTGAGGTTAGGTTTAGGTTTTAGGTTAAGGTTAGGTTTAGGGCTAGGTTTTGGGTTAAGGTTAGGTTTAGGTTTTTGGTTAAGGTTAGGTTTTTGGGTTAAGGTTAGGTTTAGGGTTAGGTTTAGGGCTAGGTTTAGGTTTTGGGTTAAGGTTAGGTTTAGGTTTTTGGTTAAGGTTAGGTTTAGGTTTTTGGTTTAAGGTTAGGTTTAGGTTTTAGATTAAGGTTAAGTTTAGGGTTAGGTTTAGGGCTAGGTTTAGGTTTTGGGTTATGGTTAGGTTTAGGTTTTTGGCTAAGGTTATGTTTAGGTTTTTGGGCTAAGGTTAGGTTTAGGTTTTAGGTTAAGGTTAAGTTTAGGGTTAGGTTTAGGGCTAGGTTTAGGGTTAAGGTTAGGTTTAGGTTTTAGGTTAAGGTTAGGTTTTGTGTTAAGGTTAAGTTTTAGGGTTAGGTTTATGTTTAGGGCTAGGTTTGGGTTTTGGGTTAAGGTTAAGGTTAGGTTTAGGGCTAGGTTTAGGTTTTAGGTTAAGGTTAGGTTTAGGGCTAGGTTTAGATTTTGGGTTAAAGTTAGGTTAAGGTTAGGTTTAGGGTTAGGTTTTGGGTTAAGGTTAGGTTTAGGTTTAGGGTTAAGGTTAGGTTTAGGTGTTGGGTTAAGGTTGGGTTTAATTTCCGGTTTATGGTTAGGTTTAGGTTTGGTTCCGGTTATATTTAAGTTATAATTAGATTAAGGTCAGGTTATATTTAAAACTAAAGGTGTAGATAAGAGAGGAAGAGTAGGGAGACGCGGGAGTCGACCGCACCCAGGCAATCGTGGGTGGCACTGGCTGGATTAGGTTTAGAGAATTGGGTCAAGGACCCAATTTACCGAAGCCCCAGACCAGTCCAGTAAGACTGGACAAGTCCAGAACCCTCGTTAGGCACGGGCCTACCACACGTCACCAAGCACGATCATCTCCCCAACGTCTCCCCCTCCCCTTATGATGATCACTTTCCCTTTTTCTTATTTCCTGATCTAGGCCAATTGTTCATTGAGTCCCCCTGGATATAATGCTCCTAATTTGTTGATCCAGATTTTCTCCATATGTTTTCTTTTAGGGTGGGACCATGACGGGTTGAATTGCAGTCCCATGACTCTCAGTGATTGAACCCCGTGTTTAATAAAGTGTTTGACAAGCCAGGTCTGTGTTTCTTTTTGGTTAATAATGTTGTACCTGTGTTGCCACATTCTACTAGCCAATGTGTTTCTGGTTTCCCCCACATATTGCACATTACATTTTTTGCAATAAATCAGATAAATACAGTTGCCAATGGTGTGTTTAAAGGGTGGCCAGATTTTAAATAATTCCCCTGTGCGTGGGTTGGAGATCCAGTTTTTGGGTTTGTATTCGGCGAATTCTCGGGGTATATTTTGTAAATTTTGTATTTGGGGTAGTTTGCTTTGCACTAATATATCTTTCAGGTTCTTGTTTTTACGGTAGGCCGAGATTACCCTATGGTGGTCCAGAATTTTATCCTTCTCTGTGAATTTTTCAAAATTTTCTTTTAGGTTCCGATTTAAATTAAGAGTCGCTTTGGAAAATGTTGTGATTAAAGGGATGATTTCTGTGTCAGATTCCTTTTTTCTAGATAAAAAGTTCCTGTGACACTGTCTTAGGAAAGATCTGGAGTAACCCCTTTTCCTGAGGGCTTGGAAGAGGGTTCTTTCAGCTTCCCAAAAGTCTCCCTGTTGAGTGCAGATTTTGTGGAACCTTAGGAGCTGTGATTTCACAATCCCCTTGAAGGTATGTTTTGGGTGGTAGCTGGATTTAAATAAAAGAGAGTGCGTGTCCGTATCTTTAAAGTAAACTCGAATATCGAGTTTATGGCTGTCTGAGAATCCCCTTCCCTTAAAGGTTATGGTGTCAAGGAAGTTCACCTCTGTGTTGTGTAGTGTGTATTTGATTTTAATGGACTGATTAAACTGATCGAGGTGGGCAGCAAATTGAATGAACTCTTCTCGTGTTCCCGACCATACCCCCCAGATATCATCAAGAAACCTAAAGTAGTGGAGTGGTTTGATGTCCCACGCAGCCAACGCAGCTTCCTCCCAACGAGCCATGAAGATGTTGGCATATGAGGGGGCAAATCTCTTTCCCATTGCCGTCCCTTTTATTTGGAGGTAAAATTTGGAGTCGAATTGGAAATCATTTCTGTTGAGATTAATATCTAGTAATTTTAAAAGAATTTGATCTGGTCTGCTTTTGTCAGGGTACCTAGTAAACCACTCTCTTACTGCCTCTAGGCCCGCTGGTGTGTCAATATTTGTGTAGAGACTGTCTATATCGATAGTGAAGAGAAGACAATCAGGAGGAAGGGTAAGGTTTTTAATTTTCTCTATAAAATCATATGTGTCCTTGATGTAACTAGGGTGTTTGGTGCTGATCGGATTGAGAAAGTGCTCAATGTATTCTGCTGTAGCGTAGGTTTCGCTACCGCAGTCTGACACAATTGGACGACCTGGTGGCATCTCGAATGGAACGCTCCATGATTCTGGATCCTTGTGTATTTTTGGTAGCAGATAGAAAACCCTCTGCCGTGGATTGTCTGGACTCATCAGGTACATTTCCTGTTTTTTGTTGATGTAGCCCTCTTCCCTTAATTGGGTTAAGAGTTTTTGAACCACTGGGACAGTTTCTAAAAAAATGGGTTGAGGGATTTTCTTATAGTAGGTTTCCTGATTAAGTTGTCTTTCTGCTTCTTTTATGTAGGCTGCCCTGTCCATTATTACTGTGACGCTCCCTTTGTCCGCGGGTTTGATAACGATGGATTTATTTTGGCGTAATTGTTGTAAGGCTTTTTGTTCTAAATGATCCAGATTAGATTTTTCTTTACAGTTAAGGGGGAGGTTCCTAGCTGCATATTTGTCTGCTCTAATGATTTTCCTAATTGTGTTTGGCACCTGAGATAGTTTAGGAGTCCATGTTGATTTGGGGGTGAAAGGAGGGGGCCCTGATCCTTCCTCATATCTGAAGAAGGCTGTTAGCAGTAGCCTCCTATGATACTGCTGCATATCTAAGGTGAGTTGTTTTTTCATGTTTTGGTTTATTTTGGGAGTTGGAATAAAAGTGAGGCCTTTGTTTAGGAGTTTTAATTCTCCTTCAGTAGGTGTGAAGTTTCTAGCAAGGTTTAGTACTTCACTACCCCTTTGTAATGCCGGCTTCGGATTTAAAGGCCTACTAAGTTTAACTTCTTGGCCCAATGGTCCAGCATCGCTTTAGCACACTCTGGTGTCCAGTGGATTCTATCCTGGGTCACCTTAAAGTGCTCAACTGGAAGTAGAGGTAGGTAGGCCATGTGTCTTTTAATGTGAGCATTTAGATCCCCCAGTTGTTCTCTTTCCTCCAACTTCAGCTGTTTGGAGAAGTTAACCAGCGGGATCCAGACCGCTGCACCCGGAAACTTTTCCACAGCCGCCTTTACAGCACGCTGCATTTGTTTAACAGCAGTCTCCTTGCATTTTTGATTGCGGTGGTTGATGCCAAACGCAAGGATGACTGTGTTCACTTTAGCATGTACTGTGGCCTTGCTGAGGAAGTTTTGCGCGTGTCTAAACGTTGCACCCGGAAAGCTGTCGATCTGCAGCTCACTGTAATTGTGCTCTGTGATTCTAGCCAGGTTGGAGTCCCCCAACAGACATATTGGTTTACGTGCACTAAAGCTCCAGTCCACCATTTTACGGCAAGTGGAGATATGTCGGACCGGTCTGAATGTTTCAGGTGAGTTAAATTCTATTGTGACCGGTTGTATTGGGGAGTTAGGTAGGGAATTAATTTCCCTTTCCTCTCTAGGAACTATACCCAATGGATCAACTGGTGACAAAACCTCGTCTGGCCGACATAGCTCTGTCTCTCCTGCTGGTGTTCCTGGTGTTTCAGGAACATGGGTTCCCTCAGTTTCCCCGCTAAGTCTAACTCGAGGATCCCGTTCTGATTCCTCAGGCCTTGGTGGGGTGGTGTTTTGGGCATGCACCTCCACTAAAGCTGGGGGTCTGCAGGGAGTCTCAGACCGTGGCTCATGGATAAGCCGCGGAGTGTCAGTTTTCTGTGTGTCTGGATATGGTTCAATTTGTAATAGCTCTTTGTGGTTTTCTAGGTGAGCCACCCCTGGGTTTGGCTCCACCCGTCCAGACCTACGAATTCTCCTTCTTGGTGACCTAGGTGGCAGTGTGAGAGGGAAGGGAGATGGGCCCCAAGGAGACGAGCCTGCTGAAGAGGCCCCTTCACGCTGAGGTAAAGGTGGAAAATCCCCCTCGGTGAAGAGCACCTCCTGCTCTGTTGAGGCATTAATTGGCTCAGTTTCATCCCTACTGTCCGTTCCATCCCCTAGTGTCACCAGGAGAGCCTCTACGCTTTTGACCGGCCCTTCTGAGAATTTTTTAGGGTATCTTTTTCGATACCATTTTGTTGCCACCGTTAGGGCTGCTGTGCACTCATCAGCTCTAACATTCTGTAGACTCCTAGCCTCTTGCTCTATGTGGGCCTTATAGTGGTCTACGAGAATGAGGTGTGTTGTGTACGCCCAGTTTCTCGCGTTACCTTCTAACAGGGATTTTGTTAGAGGTGTTATGTTGGCCGGTTTTACAACGTCCGCCAGATAGTTGGTGATTCTAGAAAAAGTGGGGGGTTCTGTGTTGGAGTGTGATGCCACTTTTTCTAGATGGTGGTGTGAACGTATGAGGTTAAAAATCTTTTTAACCAGTGCAGTGAATTGTTTGTATTCAGGGCTATTTCTGTTGTGTTCTTTATTGGTTTGAGTGTGTGTCTGTGTTGTGTTGGGTTTGTGTTTTTTGTTGTTGGATCTGTTTTTTTGTCTAAATCTCTTGTTTCTCTTTTTTTCAGGTACAGCGGAGCGTGTCACGTGGGGGGCCGCAGGTGCGGGACCACTGCTTCCATGTCTGTAGGTGGGTCTTGGATAACCCATTCCATTTTTTTGACCATAAAAATAATAATAATCCCCATGGTCTGGGAATCGTACCCGTCTATTCGGGTAATATGGTCGAGTATAATCCATTTTTTCTCTATTTTTCTCTATTTTTTTGAAAAAAAATCTTTTTTTGAAGAGTTTTTTTAGTATTTTTTTAGGAGGCAAGTCCGATGTTGCAACGTTTCGGTTTGTTTCAAACCTTCATCAGGCACAGACTTGCCAGTGAAAATAAATCAAAATTAAAGAGCAAAAAAAACAAAGTAAAAGGAAGTCAAAAAAAATATTCAAAATTAAAATAAAATATTAAAGGGTTGTGTGTGTGTGTGTGTATGTGTGTGTGTGTGCGTGCGTGCGTGTGTGTGAGAGAGAGAGAGTGTGAATGATAGTTGTTTTAGTAGAGGAGTAGGTTCTTGTCTTTCTCCAAGCAGTTGTGTGTGTGTGTGTGTGTGTGTGTGTGTGTGTGTGTGTGTGTGTGTGTGTGTGTGTGTGTGTGTGTGTGTGTGTGTGTGCGTGTGTGTGTGTGAGAGAGAGAGAGTGTGAATGATAGTTGTTTTAGTAGAGGAGTAGGTTCTTGTCTTTCTCCAAGCAGTTGTGAGTGTGTGAGTGAGGGTGCTGCTCTCCCTCCTGCTGCTTATATAAGCTGCAGGGGGTAGGCTCCGCCCCTAGCTTGGTTTGAATTTTGAACTGCTGCAGTCCACAGGAGGGAAAAAAAAGGAGGGTTTTTTTTCCTGTGTGTTTTAAATCTAGCTGTTTTTAATAAAGGAAAAAATGTTTTTAAAGCCTTGGAAATGTTCTAAGCATGATGTGATCAATATAAATGTTTTATTTATTTAATTATATTTTTTTCTGATTGTATTATGGTTAGATTAAGGTTATGTTTTAGGTTAGGGTTAGATTTTAAGATTAAGTTGTATTTATGTTTAAATTAAGAGTAGATTACGGTTAGGTCAGTGGTTGGTTTTAAGGTTAGGTTTAGGTTATTTTTAGGTTATAGTTAGGTTTTAAGATCAGGTAGTATTTATATTTTAATTATAATTAGATCATGGAGCGGTCAGTGGTAGGGTTGAGGGTTAGGTTCTGTTTTAAGTTATGTTTATATTAAAATTTTAGTCAGGTTTAGGTTTTGGGTTAAGGTTAGGTTTAGGTTTTAGGTTAAGGTTGGGTTTAGGTTTTTGGTTAAGGTTAGGTTTTTGGGTTAAGGTTAGGTTTAGGGTTAGGTTAAGGTTAGGTTTAGGTTTTTGGTTAAGGTTAGGTTTAGGTTTTTGGGTTAAGGTTAGGTTTAGGTTTTAGGTTAAGGTTAGGTTTAGGTTTTAGGTTGAGGTTAGGTTTAGGTTTTAGGTTAAGGTTAGGTTTAGGGCTAGGTTTTGGGTTAAGGTTAGGTTTAGGTTTTTGGTTAAGGTTAGGTTTTTGGGTTAAGGTTAGGTTTAGGGTTAGGTTTAGGGCTAGGTTTAGGTTTTGGGTTAAGGTTAGGTTTAGGTTTTTGGTTAAGGTTAGGTTTAGGTTTTTGGTTTAAGGTTAGGTTTAGGTTTTAGATTAAGGTTAAGTTTAGGGTTAGGTTTAGGGCTAGGTTTAGGTTTTGGGTTATGGTTAGGTTTAGGTTTTTGGCTAAGGTTATGTTTAGGTTTTTGGGCTAAGGTTAGGTTTAGGTTTTAGGTTAAGGTTAAGTTTAGGGTTAGGTTTAGGGCTAGGTTTAGGGTTAAGGTTAGGTTTAGGTTTTAGGTTAAGGTTAGGTTTTGTGTTAAGGTTAAGTTTTAGGGTTAGGTTTATGTTTAGGGCTAGGTTTGGGTTTTGGGTTAAGGTTAAGGTTAGGTTTAGGGCTAGGTTTAGGTTTTAGGTTAAGGTTAGGTTTAGGGCTAGGTTTAGATTTTGGGTTAAAGTTAGGTTAAGGTTAGGTTTAGGGTTAGGTTTTGGGTTAAGGTTAGGTTTAGGTTTAGGGTTAAGGTTAGGTTTAGGTGTTGGGTTAAGGTTGGGTTTAATTTCCGGTTTATGGTTAGGTTTAGGTTTGGTTCCGGTTATATTTAAGTTATAATTAGATTAAGGTCAGGTTATATTTAAAACTAAAGGTGTAGATAAGAGAGGAAGAGTAGGGAGACGCGGGAGTCGACCGCACCCAGGCAATCGTGGGTGGCACTGGCTGGATTAGGTTTAGAGAATTGGGTCAAGGACCCAATTTACCGAAGCCCCAGACCAGTCCAGTAAGACTGGACAAGTCCAGAACCCTCGTTAGGCACGGGCCTACCACACGTCACCAAGCACGATCATCTCCCCAACGTCTCCCCCTCCCCTTATGATGATCACTTTCCCTTTTTCTTATTTCCTGATCTAGGCCAATTGTTCATTGAGTCCCCCTGGATATAATGCTCCTAATTTGTTGATCCAGATTTTCTCCATATGTTTTCTTTTAGGGTGGGACCATGACGGGTTGAATTGCAGTCCCATGACTCTCAGTGATTGAACCCCGTGTTTAATAAAGTGTTTGACAAGCCAGGTCTGTGTTTCTTTTTGGTTAATAATGTTGTACCTGTGTTGCCACATTCTACTAGCCAATGTGTTTCTGGTTTCCCCCACATATTGCACATTACATTTTTTGCAATAAATCAGATAAATACAGTTGCCAATGGTGTGTTTAAAGGGTGGCCAGATTTTAAATAATTCCCCTGTGCGTGGGTTGGAGATCCAGTTTTGGGTTTGTATCGGCGAATTCTCGGGTATATTTTGTAAATTTTGTATTTTGGGGTAGTTTGCTTTGCACTAATATATCTTTCAGGTTCTTGTTTTTACGGTAGGCCGAGATTACCCTATGTGGTCCAGAATTTTATCCTTCTCTGTGAATTTTTCAAATTTTCTTTAGGTTCCGATTTAAATTAAGAGTCGCTTTGGAAAATGTTGTGATTAAAGGGATGATTTCTGTGTCAGATTCCTTTTTTCTAGATAAAAAGTTCCTGTGACACTGTCTTAGGAAAGATTCTGGAGTAACCCCTTTTCTGAGGGCTTGGAAGAGGGTTCTTTCAGCTTCCCAAAAGTCTCCTGTTGAGTGCAGATTTTGTGGAACCTTAGGAGCTGTGATTTCAACAATCCCCTTGAAGGTATGTTTTGGTGGTAGCTGGATTTAAATAAAAGAGAGTGCGTGTCCGTATCTTTAAAGTAAACTCGAATATCGAGTTTATGGCTGTCTGAGAATCCCCTTCCCTTAAAGGTTATGGTGTCAAGGAAGTTCACCTCTGTGTTGTGTAGTGTGTATTTGATTTTAATGGACTGATTAAACTGATCGAGGTGGGCAGCAAATTGAATGAACTCTTCTCGTGTTCCCGACCATACCCCCCAGATATCATCAAGAAACCTAAAGTAGTGGAGTGGTTTGATGTCCCACGCAGCCAACGCAGCTTCCTCCCAACGAGCCATGAAGATGTTGGCATATGAGGGGGCAAATCTCTTTCCCATTGCCGTCCCTTTTATTTGGAGGTAAAATTTGGAGTCGAATTGGAAATCATTTCTGTTGAGATTAATATCTAGTAATTTTAAAAGAATTTGATCTGGTCTGCTTTGTCAGGGTACCTAGTAAACCACTCTCTTACTGCCTCTAGGCCCGCTGGTGTGTCAATATTTGTGTAGAGACTGTCTATATCGATAGTGAAGAGAAGACAATCAGGAGGAAGGGTAAGGTTTTTAATTTTCTCTATAAAATCATATGTGTCCTTGATGTAACTAGGGTGTTTGGTGCTGATCGGATTGAGAAAGTGCTCAATGTATTCTGCTGTAGCGTAGGTTTCGCTACCGCAGTCTGACACAATTGGAACGACCTGGTGGCATCTCGAATGGAACGCTCCATGATTCTGGATCCTTGTGTATTTTTGGTAGCAGATAGAAAACCCTCTGCCGTGGATTGTCTGGACTCATCAGTACATTTCCTGTTTTTTGTTGATGTAGCCCTCTTCCCTTAATTGGGTTAGAGTTTTGAACCACTGGGACAGTTTCTAAAAAAATGGGTTGAGGGATTTTCTTATAGTAGGTTTCCTGATTAAGTTGTCTTTCTGCTTCTTTTATGTAGGCTGCCCTGTCCATTATTACTGTGGACGCTCCCTTTGTCCGCGGGTTTGATAACGATGGATTTATTTTGGCGTAATTGTTGTAAGGCTTTTTGTTCTAAATGATCCAGATTAGATTTTTCTTTACAGTTAAGGGGAGGTTCCTAGCTGCATATTTGTCTGCTCTAATGATTTTCCTAATTGTGGTTCTGGCACCTGAGATAGTTTAGGAGTCCATGTTGATTTGGGGGTGAAAGGAGGGGGCCCTGACCTTCCTCATATCTGAAGAAGGCTGTTAGCAGTAGCCTCCTATGATACTGCTGCATATCTAAGGTGAGTTGTTTTTTCATGTTTTGGTTTATTTTGGGAGTTGGAATAAAAGTGAGGCCTTTGTTTAGGAGTTTTAATTCTCCTTCAGTAGGTGTGAAGTTTCTAGCAAGGTTTAGTACTTCACTACCCTTTGTAATGCCGGCTTCGGATTTAAAGGCCCTACTAAAGTTTAACTTCTTGGCCCAATGGTCCAGCATCGCTTTAGCACACTCTGGTGTCCAGTGGATTCTATCCTGGGTCACCTTAAAGTGCTCAACTGGAAGTAGAGGTAGGTAGGCCATGTGTCTTTTAATGTGAGCATTTAGATCCCCAGTTGTTCTCTTTCCTCCAACTTCAGCTGTTTGGAGAAGTTAACCATCGGGATCCAGACCGCTGCACCCGGAAACTTTTCCACAGCCGCCTTTACAGCACGCTGCATTTGTTTAACAGCAGTCTCCTTGCATTTTTGATTGCGGTGGTTGATGCCAAACGCAAGGATGACTGTGTTCACTTTAGCATGTACTGTGGCCTTGCTGAGGAAGTTTTGCGCGAGTCTAAACGTTGCACCCGGAAAGCTGTCGATCTGCAGCTCACTGTAATTGTGCTCTGTGATTCTAGCCAGGGTTGGAGTCCCCCAACAGACATATTGGTTTACGTGCACTAAAGCTCCAGTCCACCATTTTTACGGCAAGTGGAGATATGTCGGACCGGGTCTGAATGTTTCAGGTGAGTTAAATTCTATTGTGACCGGTTGTATTGGGGAGTTAGGTAGGGAATTAATTTCCCTTTCCTCTCTAGGAACTATACCCAATGGATCAACTGGTGACAAAACCTCGTCTGGCCGACATAGCTCTGTCTCTCCTGCTGGTGTTCCTGGTGTTTCAGGAACATGGGTTCCCTCAGTTTCCCCGCTAAGTCTAACTCGAGGATCCCGTTCTGATTCTCAGGCCTTGGTGGGGTGGTGT